>NC_058090.1:71589073-71889073 GCF_014858855.1 Bufo gargarizans | reverse complement strand
CGGGGGTTCAGAACGGCAGTTAGGAGCGGCTGGCTGGGCGCATTTTGTGATGAAGCGCCGCCCCTTGGGCAGATTGGTGACCGGACAAGCACGTTATATAACTTTATATTTTGGTACTTATAAGGTGGACAGGGGGGCTACTTAGATCATTTTAATAGACTTTATAAGACCTGTACTCACGTATATATACCTAAATATGCTAATTGGGGCTGTCAGTGTCCCTTTAAGTGAATAAACTGCAAATATCAAAATTGTAATTTGAGTACTAAATGAGGAATTATCTAGTAGTAATCTGTAAAAACATGCATTGTCAGCAGTTTGGGTGCAGATACATTACCCCCCTTGGTATTGTTTGTTCAGCATGCAGGCAGTGATGACGCTCTACTGGATTTTGAGGACATACTGCAGCAAAGTCTAAGCAGTCTGACACCAATCTGTAATGATCCACAGAAAGAGAGAGTTAAGGAGGATCCAGGCAGTACTGAGATAATTAGAGGCCTAGAGGAGGAACTCACTGCCTCTGAAGAAGAGAATGAGGAGTACATGCACCTGGAAGATGATGGACAGGTAGCTAAAATTGCCATAAACCTGCTGGCGGTTGCACGTTGCTAGTGGTGTGGGTCTTTCAGTCTATCCTCTTCTTGTGCATGTTTCTAATTTAATTCTTGTTCTAATATGTTTTATGTCGTCGCTCTTTCTTTTGCATTGTAATTTAAGGCTGGATCGGTTAAACGGGACTTGCAATTTGTTGTAACGTTCAGTCCCTAAAATTATGATCAGTAGGGGTCTGGGACCACTATTCATTTCTAAAACACAGCTTCTTTTTATGTATTTCATCTGTTCAGCATTCATTTCAATTCGCTCAGCTAACTCAAGTGAATGGCGCTCCTGCACAATGGGTTAATAGGAGCCTGCCATGAAGAAGCCGCATGGGGTCTCGACACTGAGCTAGTCATGAGAGCGGTCTTATAACTGACTGACAGCTATCTGCAAATGCATTTGTACAAATATAGCTCTCAATCATTGAATCGGAATTCCTCCATTACCTCCTAAGCCCAGAAAGAGCAGAGATTTAAATGAGTTAGGTTGGGGCTACACAAGTGTCACGTGACATGAAGATTGCAATGTCACATACGGAGTACGGATGGCTGCTATGGCAGTAGGAAACCAAGCAAAGCCTGCCATGGTTGCCATGTGTGTGTATATATAGTTCAGTACACCCATGGTCAGGCAGGAACACACGGCATCATAAATCATTGTGGTGCTATAGGTTCACATTAGGGCTCTTTCACACTTGCGTTCTTGTCTTCCGGCATAGAGTTCCGTCGTCGGGGCTCTATGCTGGAAGAATCCTGATCAGTTTTATCCTAATGCATTCTGAATGGAGTGAAATCCGTTCAGGATGCATCAGGATGTCTTCCGGAACGGAACGTTTTTTGGCCGGAGAAAATACCGCAGCATGCTGCGCTTTTTGCTCCGGCCAAAAATCCTGAAGACTTGCCGCAAGGCCGGATCCGGAATTAATGCCCATTGAAAGGCATTAATCCGGATCCGGCCTTAAGCTAAACGTCGTTTCGGCGCATTGCCGGATCTGACGTTTAGCTTTTTCTCAATGGTTACGATGGCTGCCGGGACGCTAAAGTCCTGGCAGCCATGGTAAAGTGTAGCGGGGGAGCAGTATACTTACCGTCCGTGCGGCTCCCGGGGCGCTCCAGAGTGACGTCAGGGCGCCCCGCGCGCATGTATGAGGTGATCGCATGGCACGTCATCCATGCGCATGGGGCGCCCTGACGTCATTCTGCAGCGCCCTGGGAGCCGCGCGGACTGTAAGTATATCGCTCCCCGCTACTACTATGGCAACCAGGACTTTAATAGCGTCCTGGCTGCCATAGTAACACTGAACGCATTTTGAAGACGGATCCGGCGTGTAATTCCGGCAAGTGGAGTACACGCCGGATCCGGACAACGCAAGTGTGAAAGAGCCCTTAGAAGAGCAGTCCGGGAGATACAGTTGTCACACGGAGAATGTTTCATGGACTTTTAAGACGCTTTTGTGAAATTGACCTGATAGGTGTCCGTCAGGGAGCCCAACATCTTACTGAACACAGTAGCATGCTGTTTTGGCCTGTTTTTTTTTTTTTTTTTTATGGAATCTGTGACAGAGGCTTCGAATAGAGCCCCCCCCCAACACAGACGTGAACATAGCATGGCCTAGGGCGTATTTCAGACATCAGTGAATAGCGGACATATGCTGTCTAAGGATTTCACAAGCTCAGAATTTAGAGTTTGATTTCTAAGTAAAGTATCGCTGTTCTGTATACTAAATCTATATACCAAGTAAAGTATCGCTGTTCTGTATACTAAATCTATATACCAAGTAAAGTATCGCTGTTCTGTATACTAAATCTATATACCAAGTAAAGTATCGCTGTTCTGTATACTAAATCTATATACCAAGCAAAGTATCGCTGTTCTGTATACTAAATCTATATACCAAGCAAATAAAACACACACATAATGAATTCCATCTCACCTCTGCAGCTTCCATGATCCCTGTGCTACATATTCACAGGTATACACTACACATTGCATTACATATACACGGCTCTACATATACACAGGTATACACTATACATGGCGCTACATATACACAGGTATACACTATACATGGCGCTACATATACACAGGTATACACTATACATGGCGCTACATATACAAAGGTATACACTATACATGGCTGTACATATACAAAGGTATACACTATACATGGCGCTACATATACACGGCGCTACATATACACAGGTATACACTATACATGGCTGTACATATACACAGGTATACACTATACATGGCGCTACATATACAAAGGTATACACTATACACGGCGCTACATATACAAAGGTATACACTATACATGGCGCTACATATACACGGCGCTACATATACAAAGGTATACACTATACATGGCGCTACATATTCACAGATATACACTACACATTGCATTACATATACACTATACATGGCGCTAAATATACACAGGTATACACTATACATGGCGCTACATATACACAGGTATACACTATACATGGCGCTAAATATACACAGGTATACACTATACATGGCGCTACATATACACAGGTATACACTATACATGGCTCTACATATACACAGGTATACACTATATACACGGCTCTACATATACACAGGTATACACTATACACAGCGCTACATATACACAGGTATACACTATACACAGCGCAACATATACACTATACATGGCGCTACATATATGATATGCTTTGAGAGAGTCGATCTGCTGCTTCTTCTGCTGTGGTTGGCTCCTGGTTTTCGGTGGGGTGGGGGGTCTACGACTTGTCAGGTAAGGATAGCTTATGCTATAGTTGACATTCATTCAAGTTGTTTTAACTGTTTTTCTTTTCTCCTTTTTAGAACACAAATTTTCTGCAGCATGATACATTAAAAGGATATAAGAGGCAAAATAGTCACTCACCTGGGAACCCAGAAAAGAGAAGGAGTATTGAATTCACAGCATTTAACAAAGAGGTGAAAATATTTTATTCTGGGCCTGTACTACCTATTCATGTAATATGCAAAATAGCTTTTGCCACCAATAATGGCAGTCAAGAGTATTTTCTACAAAAACCGCTGGGTGTCTCATAAAGGGGTTGTCCGGGTTCAGAGCTGAACCCGGACATACCTCCATTTTCACCCAGGCAGCCCCCCTGACTTGAGCATCGGAGCAGTTAATGCTAAATCGAGCAGGGTAAAGGCATTTTCCGGTGACAAACCAGGCTCTCCATGGGGCTGCCAGGAAGCCCGGTGACGTCACCGGCACTGATGGCCGGGCTTTAGCGCTTCCCTAGCCTGGAATGGGGCAACTACAGTACCCTGAAAAATTATCAACATTAGGGTTATTCCCTTTAGAAAAAAGACGACTGAGGGGAGATCTAATTACTATGTCTAAATACAGTAGCAAGAAAAAGTATGTGAATGATATGGATTTCTGCACAAATTGGTGATAAAATGTGATCTGATCTTCATCTAAGTCACAACAATAGACAATCACAGTCTGCTTAAACTAATAACACACAAAGAATTAAATGTTACCATGTTTTTATTGAACACACATGTAAACATTCACAGTGTAGGTGGAAAAAGTTTGTGAACCCCTAGACTAATGACATCTCCAAGAGCTAATTGGAGTGAGGTGTCAGCCAACTGGAGTCCAATCAATGAGATGAGATTTGAGGTGTTGGTTACAGCTGCCCTGCCCTATAAAAAACACACACCAGTTCTGGGTTTGCTTTTCACAAGAAGTATTTCCTGATATGAATGATGCCTCGCACAAAAGAGCTCTCAGAAGACCTACAATTAAGAATTGTTGACTTGCATAAAGCTGGAAAGGGTTATAAAAGTATCTCCAAAAGACTTGCTGTTCATCAGTCCATGGTAAGACAAATTGTCTATAAATGGAGAAAGTTCAGCACTGCTGCTACTCTCCCTAGGAGTGGCCGTCCTGTAAAGATGACTGCAAGAGCACAGCGCAGACTGCTCAATGAGGTGAAGAAGAATCCTAGAGTGTCAGCTAAAGACTTACAAAAGTCTCTGGCATATGCTAACATCCCTGTTAGTGAATCTACGATATGTAAAACACTAAACAAGAATGGATTTCATGGGAGGATACCACAGAGGAAGCCACTGCTGTCCAAAAAAAACATTGCTGCGTGTTTATAGTTTGCACAAGAGCACCTGGAGGCTCCACAGCAGTACTGGCAAAATATTCTGTGGACAGATAAAACCAAAGTTGAGTTGTTTGGAAGAAACATACAACACTATTTGTGGAGAAAAAGAGGCACAGCACACCAATATCAAAACCTTATCCCAACTGTGAAGTATGGTGGTGGAGGCATCATGGTTTGGGGCTGCTTTGCTGCATCAGGGTCTGTACGGATTGCTATCATCGAGGGAAAAATTAATTCCCAAGTTTATCAAGACATTTTGCAGGAGAACTTAAGGCCACTCGTCCACCAGCTGAAGCTAAACACAAGATGGATGTTGCAACAGGACAACGACCCAAAGCATAGAAGTAAATCAACAACAGAATGGCTTAAACAGAAGAAAATACGCCTTCTGGAGTGGCCCAGTCAGAGTCCTGACCCCAACCCGATTGAGATGCTGTGGCATGACCTCAAGAAAGCGATTCGCACCAGACATCCCGAGAATATTGCTGAACTGAAACAGTTCTGTAAAGAGTAATTGTCAAGAATTACTCCTGACCATTGTGCACGTCTGATCTGCAACTACAGGAAACGTTTGGTTGAAGTTATTGCTGCCAAAGGAGGTTCAACCAGTTATTAAATCCAAGGGTTCACATACTTTTTCCACCTGCACTGTGAATGTTTACATGGTGTGTTAAATTAAAACATGGTAACATTTATTTCTTTGTGTGTTATAAGTTTAAGCAGACTGTGATTGTCTATTGCTGTGACTTAGATGAAGATCAGATCACATTTTATGACCAATTTGTGCAGAAATCCATATCATTCCAAAGGGTTCACATACTTTTTCTTGCAACTGTATATCAGGGGTCAGTACAGAGATCTATCCCATCATCTATTTATCCCCATGACTGTGACGAGGGGACATCCTCTGCGTCTGGAGGAAAGAAGGTTTGTACACAAACATAGAAGAGGATTCTTTACGGTAAGAGCAGTGAGACTATGGAGCTCTCTGCCTGAGGAGGTGGTGATGGTGAGTACAATAAAGGAATTCAAGAGGGCCCTGGATGTATTTCTGGAGTGTAATAATATTACAGGCTATAGCTACTATAGTTGATCCAGGGAGTTATTCTGGTTGCCTGGTTGGAGTCGGGAAGAAATTCTTTCCCCCTTAAGTGGGGAAAATTGGCTTCTACCTCACAGGTTTTTTTTGCCTTCCTCTGGATCAACTTGCAGGATAACAGGCCGAACTGGGTGGAGAAATGTCTTTTTTCGGCCTTATATACTATGTTATTGTAGATATGTATATATTATTTACTTGAGTATCGGTTTCTTACATGTATTGTTACTTGACCAGTGCGATGATTTACACCACTGGCATTGGAGGGGCTTTTAACCTCTCTGTGCTTCCTGTCCCTTTAGAGGTATAAAGGACATCCTCCATGTGTGCTGTCATGTCCTGGAAAGGTATTTACTGGTAAGACTAAATTATGTTTTTTATGTTTTTTTTAGATATTGGAAGAAATGGAAAACAGTAATTCAGAACCAGAAGAGGTTTACATTGCTGGCATGAACAGTACATCTGGTATTGCTCTAGAAACAACTATAGCAACTACTGACAACCAGACTTTTGAAGAAGAAGCAGAAAGATATTCTAATGACTCTAAGCCTCTGGAAAATAGGAATGTGGAAAATGCTGACGATATGAAAACTTTTAGCAGTGAGGAGGATGAAGAGGAAACCAACCTCCATGAATCATCTCGCATCCTGCCTCCATCTGTGTTGGACCAAGCCAGTGTAATTGCTGAGAGATTCAGTAATAATCTCTCGAGGAGAAGCAGCTTGGCCTTGGAGGATGGAAAAGTCATTGGCTATATCACGCCAAGGCTTTTGAGCAGAAGTAGCAGTTTGATGAACCTAGATAACACAGATAAAAGTCTATATCAGGTTGAATCCTCTGATTTTCTAAAATCTCATCAGGCCGTTTTGACCAATGGTGAAAAGGCTAATGCAGAGGGTTCACTCGGTAAAGTTTATTCTGTCGAAAGTGTTTTTGAAGAAAAAGACCAACTCCTTGGTATACAAAGAGAGTCCGTTCTCTCCTTCCAAGACAGACAACTTATTGACAAGATAAAAACGTATTATGACAAGGCTGAACATCAGGATGCCGCTTTTAGCATAAAACGCAGAGAAAGCTTAACATACATTCCTACTGGAGTAGTAAAAAACTCTATATTTAAGATTAACAGTCTTCCAAGATATAACAATCCGAGTTTTACAAGACAGAGAAGTGAAACGCGTTCCAGTGGTAGTGTCTGTGAGGACAGGCAGCAGAAGACCTCTGTAGAGGAGTCCACGTTTGTACAAAAAGGGAGCACGGACTGTTCAGTTCTACACACCCAACCTTCTGGTACATCTTCTGAGAGCAACGTTCAAGAGATGCAACTTCCAACTTCTGATGAAGTTTTCACATGTTCAACAGAAATGATTAAACTGTGGGAAGAAATTGAAAAAGAAAAAAGTAAAAGCACAGACGACGGCTTTATAAGCCTTCCTGAAAAACCTAGAATAGCCATAGAAAGCCCAGTGGATCCTCTTGAACCTCTCATAATACTTGAGGAAGGTGATTTTGGTAGTATTAATGACAAATACCAGAATCGTATAATGGATAATTCCTCTCCGGGTCAGATAAGTCCATGCAATAATGTAAGCTTTGAAGATCAGGACTGTAAGACCCCTATCGATGATCACCCCACATTTATGCAGCTTGCCAGCTATATGGATGCAAACTTGTCAGACAACATGAAAAGCCGAGTCTATCAACTAGCCAGGCAATATAGCCAAAGGATTAAATGCAATAAACCAGGTCCTTACAGACGGATTAGGGATTTAGAAGATGATATGCGGAGGGGCAACTTACCTTCAGTAATGGAGGAAAAGCATGAAGAAAAATGTAAGTATGGGTGGGTTTGTGTCCATTTCACAAGCACAACAACATCAGTTATACCAGAATAAGTATGCTTGTATAGATACAGAACACAACAGCTACGGCAGACCCAATGCGTTTCACTCTCCGCTTCCTCGAGGCCCACCTCCTCCGAGTAGATGATTGATATGAGGCATTGCTGGTAAGATGGATGCCAATATTAGGTAAACATAGGTGGTCCTATGACAATGATCAGACTATAGCGGTCTGGTCCGTGTATTATGTTATTATTGGTTGGCCTGTATATAATAGGAGGGGACGGGGAAGTTATTGATCCCCTAAAGAAGTCAACAGTGAAATGCACTGGGCCTGTAAAATGTTTTTCCTTATAGTGGATTTTTGGATACATCTGGTGGCACATACCATATTACTGTATGCATATGCCCACACTATAGGTTATTCCTAAGTGGAAATGTTAAATGGTTTGAAATTGCTGCATATTTACAGTTTATTATTATTATTATTTTTAAATTCTTTTACAAGGCATTGTACAGTAATCTTGGCAGTACTATGTCACTGCTGTATGGTAGCCTGGCTTAAGTTTTTAAAGAGGAGCTGTCCCCACCAAATGCAGTGCCATCTGCAGAAAGCCGGAGGAGCTGAGCAGATTGTTCAATTAAAACATGATTAATTAAAACATGTAATTTATACATTTTATATCACTGCTCTTTTTCACTTTAGCTGTATACGGGGGAGGTGTTATCAGTGACTGTATGTGTACAGAGAGATCTGTCACTGATAGCTGTACATGTTGGTGGTCTTAAAGGGATATTCATTTCCGCCGGCCCCCAATATAGTGAATGGGGCCTGACAGAATGCCGGCAAGGACAGATCCGGCAGGCTGTTCCCGGCAGCAACAGCCTGCCGGATCTGTTTTGCACGAGTGACAAACAAGCCTAAAACTGTCTTTAAAATGAACATAGACGCAGATGACGACTAATGTGACTGCACCAAAATTTGGCATAAATTGTGCCATAATTTAGCGCATTTAGGTTTAGAGGAATTTTCTTCAACTATTTTGACAAGGGAGTACAGCGTGAGAGAAAAGGATGTGGCTTCATGGGGAAGAGGCATGGCCACTATGCAATATTTTACTCCACAATTTTGATGTGAAATTTTGCCTTAGGGCTCATTCAGACATCCGTAAGTGTTTTTTTGCGGTCCGCAAATTGCGAAACGCACAGGGCCAGCACTAAATAGAAATGCCTATTCTTGTCTGCGATTGAAGACAAGAATAAGACATGCTCTATTTTATTTGCAGGACACGGTGTGCTGTCTGCATCTTTTACGGCCCTATTGAAATGAATGGGTCCGCACCCGTTCCGCAAAATTGGCTGTCTTTATGAACTCTTAAACTAAGGCAACCGATAGTTGATTTAGTTAGAGAAAAGTGTCTAGCCAACCATCAAATTTATCATCCAACCAGTGTGATAAATTTGGTGCAAGTCTAGGCAGCCTGTTTAAGTTTGTTTAGTCGAAAGCAGGGATCGGCAACCTTCGGCACTCCAGCTGCTGGGGAAACTACAACTCCCAGAAAGCACACTTGCTCGGCTGTTCTGTAGAAGTGAAAGGAGGATTCTGGGAGTTGTGGTTTCAGAACAGCCGGAGTGCCAGAGGTTGCTGATCCCTGGGGTATCAAGCTGGGTATCATTTAGACATTTTAGCTGGAGATGTTACTTCATTGAGTGTTCTGTTTTAGTCATTGAATTCTAAACCCTACTTTATAAATGTGTTGTATTTCTTTAAATCCTTGTTTTTATTTTAGGTAAACTGAGGACCGAATCTTCTTTTCCGGTGTATAATCACACTATTTCAGAAGAACACAGCCCCACAACTCCAACACCCACCTCACAACGTGAGAAATCTCCTAAGCGACTGTCCTTCAATTCTGCCGATATTCCAGATATATCTTCCCCAATAAAGTTTGATTGTATTAGCCCCTTGAGTCCAGTCAAAACCGAAAAATTCGACTGGCCAGATGTGAGAGAACTGAGATCTAGGTACGCAAGTACAGCTGGGTCTAGCAAAAAGCTTTCCGTTAACAGAAGCCAGTCTGCACCAGATAAAATGACGGATCACAATGTGGAAAGTATGCCGGAAGCTCAAGACAAAAAGAACCTAAAACCTTCAGCGTACAGTATGAACGGGGTGTCAGAGGAAACCAATCTCTTTGATAAAATATACATTCAAAGACCAAACGTAGGTACTGAAGCCCCGCACAATGGGAACTCTGGCCAAGCCAAAGAGGACTGTTACTATATCAGTGCAGAAGCAACGCTAGAAAATAATAAAAAAGTAATAATAATGGAAAAGATCCCTGTTGCTTGCGATGTCGATGACACTTATGTACACATCCGATCCCCGACCACCAGAGAAAAGATTTCCATAAAAGCTGTGATAGAACGATGCAAAGCTTATCAGGATTCTGAAGAATATAAAACGAGGGAAGATCTCTTCAACTCAGACGCTTCCACGGTAATTGCACAAGACCAATCAAAACCCAAAGTCTTAACCACTGGCGATATCGCTCAACAAAACAGAGTCAAAAACTTACGAGAGAAATTCCAGACCTTGAATTCAAACGTCGGCAAACACTCGGAAATGATTTAGCGTTTGATAAGCTGCAGGAATATCTGTACATAGATTAAGGGAGAGATGGACAAGGTGTCTTCATTTCTTTATGATTTACTACAGAAGTATACAGCAAAATTATTATTTATTGAAGGACTCACCCATTTTAATGATAGAACGAGCATCTCTGTATATAGTGTATTTTAATCCGATGTATTATTCTATGCTCCTTGTGTATATCATTGTCATTATTTACATTAAATATTATATACAGCGTATAAAGAGTAGCAAATAACATGTTGAAATCTGACTACTGCCTAGCACGTTAACTGAAAATGTCTTACGGTATATATTTATAAATGTTATATGAAGAACCACTTGACAAGGCTCCAGGGGTACGTAATAGCGTAAAAGCTATAAAACTGTAGGTAAAGATGAATCAAAGCACAATAGAAATAATAATGGAACATGAACGGTAATCGGGGGTGCACCACCATTGAGGCCAGGTGAGGCGGTCTCCTCGGGCAGCGCAAGAGAGGGGCAGCCGAAGGGCCATAGGCTGAAGGGAAGGGGTTAGGTTAAGAAACTTGCATTGGGAAGGGGGTGGGGGCGCCGTTTGTTACCCCTGATGTTGCAATTCCACCGTGGCGAATTCTAACCTCTCGAAACAGAGGACTTTTATGTAAGTTGCAATTCCACTGTGTCAAATCTTCACCCAACATCAGCCATTCAGGTACTGTTTTTTGGCACAACCCTCCTATATTAGCCAGTGTAGCCTTATGCTATTTGTAAAGTAAAGAAGCAGCTATATACTTCTAGATATATTTCACTTTCCTACTGAAACCTGACAAATTTCATTTTTCTAGTGTTCATTTTTTTTCCTTTTGGTGTGGTGCTTGTAGAACCAAGCCTGAACCAACTATTTCCTTGGACTTCTACGCCCCAAAATTCAAATTGGCTTGTGTGAGAATGTCCTGGTGCCCCTATAAAACTTATGTGGGAAAAAATGCTGCACTGTTTCAGTACAAGAAATGGGGTGCATGGTAGGTGGTGCCATTGTGCCCATCCCTGTCATTGAGTGTAGATATGGATACTGGCCTACAATTTGTTAGTTGCTCCATTATTCTAAGGTTGACCCTGGTAACAATTGCAAGATGATTGTTCTCACAATTTGTTCCAGCTGTAGCCACCTTCTTATACTGCTGCCACTTACTTTATAACGTAGAGCAAACTTGGTCTTTTAAATGATCCTTTTAGTGCACAGAATGCTTGTACCTCTCAAGCAAAGGAGCAGGTGATGTGTCCTAGAAAGAGGCTTGCTCTATGTGAGAGTCAACACTTTCCAAGAATGTCTGGAGAGGTTCCTCTCAGCAGAGGTGGCTGAAGATCACGGCATCAATAAACCATGCTGCCCGTTTACTAGTCTAAGCTTAGACCAGTGATGTCGAACCTTTTAGAGGCCGAGTGCCCAAACTGCAACCCAAAACCCACTTATTTATCGTAAAGTGCCAACACGGCAATTTAACCTGAATACTATAGTTCAATATAGTATATATTCCATGTACTTTATCATTTAGCTATTAAAGCCTGCCTAACATTCAGTGCGCTGCCTGTGCTGTTCCTAGTGCGCCCTGCTCTGATGAATGGCAGGAAAAGTCTAAGGCATACTGGTACACCATACCAGGGAGCGGGTGCCCACAGAGAGGGGTAGTTGTCACCCGTGCCATAGGTTCGCCATCACTGAGCTAGACAGACCTGGGTGCTGAAGATGAAGCCGATTGTGGACTTTGTGTTATTATCGTTTCTGGCTTTTAGGGTGCTCAAACTACTAGTGGCAAGGCTAAAGGGTGTATTAGGGCTCTTTCACTCGAGCAAGTCCCTTGTGGGAATTGCACTCCGTGTGAGAGAGGGATCATGTGGCATTACCACGATTGATAATGCTGTGTGCCTCTGCATGCTGGCAGCTTAATGTCAGTATGATTCCATAACAGGACACACAGAGTTATCAATCGTGATAATGCCATGCGGTTCTGTAGTCCACGCTGCTCGATCTCTCACACGGAGCAGGATTCCTGCAAGAGACACGTTCGTGTGAAAGAGCCCGTAGACTGGCAGATGATCGCTAACGAGCATTCCTATGAATGCTTATTAGCGGTCATCTGCCAGTCTAAGGCTCCATTCACACGTCCGCAATGTGTTTTGCGGATACACGGATCCACAAAACACGGAAAGCGGTAATGTGCATTCCGCATTTTGTGGACCGCACATTGCCGGCACTAATAGAATATGCCTGTTCTTGTCCGCAATTGCGAACAAGAATAGGACATGTTCTATTTTTTTGCGGAAGTGTGGATCCGCAAATGTGGATGCGGACAGCACATTCCGGCCCCATTGAAAATGAATGGGTCTGCACCCGTTCCGCAAAATTGCGGAACAAATGCGGATCCATTTTGCGGACGTGTGAATGGACCCTAATACTGCCTCAAAATGCCCGATGAATGAGCAAATGCTCGTTCGTAAATTTTTTTAAAAGTATGCCTCAAAATCACAATGGTGCCAGCGGACCTATGAATATAAATTATTGTCCAGATGCATTATTCTACATGGAATCTTATCTTCCAAGTGGACACCGGCTAACCTCCGGCGCTCCAGCTGTGGTGAAACTATGACTCCCAGCATTCTCCATTCATTTCTATGGCGTTCTGAAAACAGCCAAGCCAGGTGTGCATCTTGGGAGTTGTAGTTTAACCACGGCGGGAGTTCTGGAGGTTAGCCATCACAGTTCTAGGGTTAGTACTTGGGATGAGCAAATTCAATTCCACAAAGTCGACTTCGATTTGAATTTCGGGGTAATTGGATTTGCCGCGAAGCTGAATTTCCTCGTGCTTTACAGTAGCAAATCGATTTAACCTGAAATAGTGTAAAAAATAATTTTTATAAAATAAAATGTATATATTTGCCTCATCCATTTGCTCGCAATGTTCCGCCTGCCGCCATCTTGCTTGAAGATCTCGGCCGAAATCCCGTGCATGGTGACGTATGACCACGTGAGACTTCACACCAGACCTTCAAGTAAGATGGTGATGCCCGGCATGAACAAATAGATCAGGGTTTGTTTGGTTTTTTAGATTTTACACACTGTTATGAATATCAGATGCCACGATTATGTATGAACGTGACATCTGAGGGGCACAGTGACGAGTGAGCGGCGCCTCTGTCATTGCACCCACTACTTACAAAGAAATGCGCTTCGTGACAACGTAATTAGCGAAGTTTTGTAAAATTTGATTCGGCTGCTTTGCCAAATTTTACAAAACTTCACTCGTCTCTAGTTTAGTACTACTGGGAGACTGACTAGAGGAGGATCTGGGTGTACTTGTATATTATAAACATGGCATGTGATGTCAGCTGCTTCATAGACTACTTTTGTGTATTGAGAGGCATGGCCATAAAAAAACTCTTCAACCAGGAGATGATTTTACATGTTTTCAAAATGCACACAATAAAAGAATCTTGTCTGTACCCAACCTTACGAGTGGTTTTTTTTTTCTCCCTTTGTCTGGATTAATCAGCACATGCAAACTAAAATTTCAGATCCCCTCTTTTTCCTTTCATTTACATCCTTTCCCCTGGTTAAACTTGCAGACATGTTTATTTCTTCAGCTATATGATGCAAGTATAGAAATTAGGAAAGAACCATAGGAGAAGCAGCAATCGTTCTTCCTCTTGGATGCCACCAGCCATTCTGACGGGATGTTTTACCTCTAACAGTATGCTGGGAAATCATCCACTTGAGCTCAGTGCTCTCTCAGCTGATTTCAGTATTATCCACCTATATACAGTACAGACCAAAAGTTTGGACACACCTTCTCATTCAAAGAGTTTTCTTTATTTCCATGACTATGGAAATTGTAGATTCACACTGAAGGCATCAAAACTATGAATTAACACATGTGGAATTATATACATAACAAAAAAGTGTGACACAACCGAAAATGTCATATTCTAGGTTCTTCAAAGTAGCCACCTTTTGCTTTGATTACTGCTTTGCACACTCTTGGCATTCTCTTGATGAGCTTCAAGAGGTAGTCACCTGAAATGGTTTTCACTTCACAGGTGTGCCCTGTCAGGTTTAATAAGTGGGATTTCTTGCCTTATAAATGGGGTTGGGACCATCAGTTGTGTTGTGGAGAAGTCAGGTGGATACACAGCTGATAGTCCTACTGAATAGACTGTTAGAATTTGTATTATGGCAAGAAAACAGCAGCTAAGTAAAGAAAAACGAGTGGCCATCATTACTTTAAGAAATGAAGTCACCAGCCTCAGAAATCGCAGGTTAACAGCAGCTTACATTAGAGACCAGGTCAATGCCACACAGAGTTCTAGCAGCAGACACATCTCTAGAACAACTGTTAAGAGGAGACTGTGTGAATCAGGCCTTCATGGTAGAAGATCTGCTAGGAAACCACTGCTAAGGACAGGCAACAAGCAGAAGAGACTTGTTTGGGTTAAAGAACACAAGGAATGGACATTAGACCAGTGGAAATATGTGCTTTGGTCTGATGAGTCCAAATTTGAGATCTTTGGTTCCAACCACCGTGAACGGATGGACTCTACATGCCTGATTCCCACCGTGAAGCATGGAGGAGGAGGTGTGATGGTGTGGGGGTGCTTTGCTGGTGACACTGTTGGGGATTTATTCAAAATTTAAGGCATACTGAACCAGCATGGCTACCACAGCATCTTGCAGCGGCATGCTATTCCATCCGGTTTGCGTTTAGTTGGACCATAATTTATTTTTCAACAGGTCAATGACCCCAAACACACCTCCAGCCTGTGTAAGGGCTATTTGACCATGAAGGAGAGTGATGGGGTGCTGCGCCAGATGACCTGGCCTCCACAGTCACCGGACCTGAACCCAATCAAGATGGTTTGGGGTGAGCTGGACCGCAGAGTGAAGGCAAAAGGGCCAACAAGTGCTAAGCATCTCTGGGAACTCCTTCAAGACTGTTGGAAGACCATTTCAGGTGACTACCTCTTGAAGCTCATCAAGAGAATGCCAAGAGTGTGCAAAGCAGTAATCAAAGCAAAAGGTGGCTACTTTGAAGAACCTAGAATATGACATATTTTCAGTTGTTTCACAGTTTTTTGTTATGTATATAATTCCACATGTGTTAATTCATAGTTTTGATGCCTTCAGTGTGAATCTACAATTTTCATAGTCATAAAAATAAAGAAAACTCTTTGAATGAGAAGGCGTGTCCAAACTTTTGGTCTGTACTGTAAGTATTATCCATCTGTATCCACCTTAGGCCTTTTTCACACTTTGTCTATTTCTCCGAACAAATCACGTGACTGTATGATATTGAAGACTGGGGTGAACAGGTATAGATGAGGGGGTAGAAGGGGATGCCAGGGATTGCACTTTTTTAGTGCTACTTCCGCCTGTTAATATGTCAGGAAGCAATAATACAAATTCCTACTTTTGACACCCAAAATAAGTAATGTAAAAGCGTTTGGGTTTATTTTACCATTTAATTTCCACAGATAAATTTATACTGCAGTGTCCATTCCAACTGGAAAGCTTGCATTGTAGGCTGTATATGCCAGATTTACCCATATTATTCCCATTTATTCAACTCCTGTCAAAAGCCTGTTCTTTTGGCATGCTTCAAGCCAGTATACTTTTTTTCAACTGTAGTCTACTATCCTATTTCATTCAAAAGTATGCAGTAAAAAAAATCATAACTATGTCAGCTGAATACCTCTCACTATTTGAACCTGCTTAAAATTCATACACTTTGCCTGAGTATCAAGGATCTTGCTCTTGTTAATTTCTGGAAATGTTCCATTTGCAGCTCTAGATTTTACATGGATGGCTTTCTGCATTTTGCTAGCTGCCAGACCTGAATTGTGTTTGTTGTATTGCATGAACTTTGTGATCCATAACCTGTTTCAAACAGCAGAGACCCACGGCTAATGACCATAACTGGCAATAATGCCGATTGCGGCTATTAAAGCCTCAAGTGTGATCACTGCATCTAATAAAACAGAAGCGCACACTTCCGGGCTTCTTACCGGCATCATCTGCGGCTAATGAGGATGCCGGTAATTGAATTCTATACGCTGGGTCTCTCTGAAACCCAGGGTATTGGAGCTGCTATTCTTATTTTGGCCAGCAGGTGGCAGTCCAACAAAGAAATTAGCAATTCTGCTCTCATAATGGATCTTTATGAAACATAGTGGTAAAAAATAAAAATAAAATAGTGAGTCTTGTAGCCTCAAACAAGAGCTACAAAACCATTAAAAAAGTAAAAAAAAAAAAAAAATGGTTTAAAAATTGAATTCACCCCCCTTTCTGTAGAATAAAAAAAAATACATAAATATAAAAAAAAAATACATAAAAATATAAACAGCATGGGCGTCACCACGTGAAATCTTTTTCCAATACAGCGAATGGCGTAATGGAAAAAAGGGTCAAGATTCGCCATTTTTTCATCACTTCTCTTACCCAATGCCACCCCATTTGGAATTTTTTCCTGCTTCCCACTACATTTATGACATGTTAAATGGTGGTATTAGAAAGTACAACTTGTCCTGCAAATAATAAGCCCTCATATGGGTATGTGAACAGAAAAATAAAAGTTATGGCTCATGGAAGATAGGGAAAAAAAATAAAAATGCAAAACGAAAAAATCTCCCATATCCAAGGGGTTAATATTGATGACCTGCCTTCTAATCGGAGCCCCTGCAGTGAAATTGCACGGCTCTTGTTACCATGACAGCCTAAGGCCTACTGAAGCTTCCCAGGCCTGTCATGGAAATCTGTCTGCAAAACTGTGCCTGAGGCCTCTCTCACATGGCCGTAGTGCTCCTGTGGCCGTATTGCGGGCCGCATACGGTGGTTCTACAATACATGGGGCACCGGCCACGTGCATTCCATATCACGGATGCGGACCGACTCACTTGAATGGGTCCACAAATCCAGAGATGCGGTACGGAACGGAAGCACTACGGAGTGCTTCCATGGGGTTCCGATCTGTGCTTCCATTCCGCAAAGATTTCGGTCCCCAATGCACGGAACGGAACCAATGCGTTTGTGTGAAAGAGGCCTGTAGGACAGCTCAGCAGAAAGAGCAGCAGAATCCCATTCCCCATAATAGTTCTCTATTTTGGTGAATGAGACAATGGAACAAAAGATCTCAGGTTCTAGCCCCCTAAGAGGGCTAAAAGTTATCATGGAAAAAGTAAAAAACATTTTTTAACAAATGAACAAACAACTTAATTTTGGTTGTTTCCTTTAATGGGATCTGTTCGTGTTGTTCTTTTGGCTCCCTATCATCACCTTTTTGTGACAATTTGATTTATCTACTAGACATTTTGCTGGAGGTCTACTCATGCATACTGTCTAATAAATCCAGTACAATAAGGTTTCTCCATTATGCTAATTTCCCCTATATTTTTTTGGGGTCAGGGTAGCTTGCTTGCCTCGTTAGATATCCCACCACATTATTCTTATCATTAGATATCCTATTTTTGGTCCTACAGATTGGTATCCTTCCAATAAATATTCCCTCTCTCACTGTGCTATTTCATTGATAAGGACACCCATATGTTGTTCCAACTATGAGAGGGAAATGTAAGTGTTCAGCCCCTGGTTGCTCAGCAGCGCTGACCCTGTTGGGTTTTCTCATCCATGCTCCACCATCCCCTGTTATAGGCTCCGGCTTGTGCTGGTGACGTCAGCGGGGAACCCGGAACTGAAAGGGGAGGTGGCGTTGTCAAGGTATTTAAATTGGTGGTGGGGCACCCCGCACTTCTGATAGACACTACTGGACTAAGCCAATAGTTAACCACCATATGCACTTATTGTAGGGAAAAGGACATACACTTGGTCCTCTCCCCTCACTTGGTTTTGAAACCTGGATCTATCACTGTGGGTTTCACATTTCATTTAGTCCCCTGATGAGTCAGAAGCAACCCCTCTGGTAGGGACGTCTAGGGCCTTGGTAAAAGGGAAAGGTTCTGAACAGGGCTGCCCTTGTCAGGGGGATGACTCCATATTTAGGAGGTCATTGGGAGACTCAATCATTAGGGGTACAAACAGCGTGATTTGTCACAAAGAGCGGGATCATCGAACAGTGTGTTGTCTTCCTGGCCCTTGAATTCGACACATCACGGATCGGGTTGACAGATTACTGGGAGGGGCTGGAGAAGATCCAGCAGTCATGGTCCATATTAAAACCAATGACAAAGTTAGAGGTAGGTGGAGCATCCTTAAAAATGATTTTAGTGATTTAGGTCACAAGCTTAGGGCAAAGAACTCAACGGTAGTGTTTTAAGCAATACTACCTGTACAACGAGCCACACAAGAAAGGCAGTGGGAGATTAGGGAGGTAAACAAGTGGCTCAAGAACTGGTGTAGGAAGGAGGGGTTTGGGTTTCTGGAGAACTGGGCTGTCGGCTACAGGCTCTATCGTAGGGATGGCTAGAAGTTTGGAAGCGTGTTTAAACTAAGGACTTGGAGGGAGGGAAATTGCATTATAGGATAGTGCAGATAGAGAACTAGGGCAAGGTAATAGAACTGGGGGAGGAATGGAAGGAAGGACTAGAACAGTTCATAAGGAAAGGTGTTTGGTAAACAATAAACATAAGCCTCTTAATTGTATGTACACTAATGCCAGAAGCCTGACTAATAAAACTGGTGAACTGGAATTAGTGATGTGTGAGGAGGACTATGACATGAGACATGGCTGGGTGATAGCTATGACTGGGCAGGTAACGTGCAGGGCAACAGTCTGTTTAGAAAGGATCTTCAAAACTGGAGAGGGATCTGCCTTTATATAAAGTCCTGTCTAAAGCCTCATTCACATGTCAGTGTTTTGGTCAGTGATTTTGAGCTAAAACCAGTTGCGGCTCTAGAGACAACAGGTGCAGATCTTGCCATTATACTTTGTCTGTAGAGGCTCTAATCCTGGTTTTGGCTCACAGTCACTGATGTAAATCACTGACCAAAACACTGGCATGTTAATGAGGCTTTAAGCCCCCACTCCGGGAAGATATAAGTGAGGGACATGAACATGTGGAGTCACTGTGGGTAGAAATACATGGAGGCAAAAAAAATAATAAAATACTAATAGGAGTTTAATTTAAACCACCTAATATTCCAGAGACGGCCACACTGGACTTAGTATTAACCAATAGACCTGACACAACAACAGATGTGCAGGTTCGGGGACACCTGGGAAATAGTGACAATAAAATAATAATCTTCCAATTCGCATTCAAAAGATTGTTTCTTCAGGGAGGAACAAAAATACCAAACTTCAAAAAAAAGCTAAATTTTGCCAACTAAGAGAGGCCATAGGCCTAACTAACTGGGACAAAGTCCTCAAAAATAAAAATACAGCCACAAAATGGGATGATTTTAAAAGCATCCTAAAATTAAATTGTCAGAGGTACATACCTTTATGGGAATAAAAGATTAAGGAGCAAGAAAAAAACAATGTGGATAAATTGAATTGTAAAGCAAGCAATAAATGACAAAAAACGAGATTTTTGTAAAATTTACCTGTAAAATGTCTTTCTCGCTCTTCATTGGGGGACACAGAGACCTTGGGTATAGCTATGTCCTCTAGGAGGCGTTGACACTAGTAAAAGCTGTTAGCTCCTCCCCTGGCAGCTATACCCCCTCCAGCCTGGAGAGAGAGCTTCAGTTTGTGAGAAGCAGTAGGAGAAGCAAGTAAACCAACGAAAAAACGTGGAACAGCAACAATGCCAAGAACCGAACCAGGTTCCAACCAGCAACAGCCACAACTGTGGTCGAACAACAACATTGGGTGGGTGCTGTGTCCCCCAATGAAGAGCGAGAAAGAGATTTTACAGGTAAGTTTTACAAAAATCTTGTTTTCTTGCCCATATTCATTGGGGGACACAGAGACCTTGGGACGTCCTAGGGAAAACCACAGACTCATGGAGTAAGCGCCCCTGCAGATAACTAAGAACTGCCGCCAGTTGGTCCAAAGGCGGTGCCCGCCGAAGCATAAGCATGCATCTGGCAAACCTTTGTAAATGCGCGCAAGGAGGACAGTAGCCGCCCTGCACAACTGCCAAACTCTGAAACCTCTGAGCCCAAGAGCGCCACCGCTCTAGTGGAGCGAGCCGTGACACCGAAGGGCGGGACCCTGCCCCTGGTGCAGTACGCTTAAGCAAATGTAGATGTGAAATTACCCCCTGGAGGCCGCCAATGTCTTGCGAGGACCCTCCGTGCTGACAAAAAAGGAGAGTCCGTACCCCGGAAGGAACTGGAGGCTAGCAATAAATTGTCCGAGCCCTGACAACTTCCAAATGATCTCATTTCCGTTCCCTAGGGGGTGAGGGGGAGGGACACAGAAAAGGACAGTTTCTTCATTGAAATGGAACTCCGAGACCACCGTCGGAGAAAGGAATGAATGGGCCGGGGAACCACTTATTCCTGTTAGAACCAGAAGGTTCTCCACAAGAGAGAGCCCCAAGAAAAAAAACACCCTCCAGAACCTAAGTCATCTGAGACATCTCGTGCAAGGGTTCAAGGGGAGAATTCCAGAGCGCTGAAAGGACTAAGGTCAGATCCCAAGGCGGTGAAGGAGATCGGTATGGAGGAACCGCATTTGCCTAGGAAACAACACATTGGCTAGGTAAAGGCCGAGACGACATGAGAATCACCGGCGGTGGAGTTCCGTCAACGACCGTGTATTAACTGAGTAGCAACACTGCTGGACAGGAAATTTCGAACAGACCAAGACGAGAGAAAAAAACTCCTGCCTTGAAGAGGAAGAAAAGAAGGGTTGTTCCATTTCAGAAACGAACTCCATCAACAGTCGTGACAGCACCCTTGCTCAGCCTGGCGTGGTGAGTCTCGTAGTCTAGCCACGGAACGTGCAGTGAAAAGGCATGACTACATCAGACTGACAAGGCAGTAACTAGTGAAGACTTAAGAGGTAGTTGTAGATACAGGTAGTACACCCAGGACCAACAGGTAGGAGTTGGAAAAAAAACTTCACAGCCCAACAATCGTTCCGGAACAGGACTTGGAGGATAAAAAACATGGAACCAATACCCTGCATCCACATACAGTACAGACCAAAAGTTTGGACACACCTTCTCATTCAAAGAGTTTTCTTTATTTTCATGACTATGAAATTTGTAGATTCACACTGAAGGCATCAAAACTATGAATTAACACATGTGGAATTATATACATAACAACAAAAAAGTGTGAAACAACTGAAAATATGTCATATTCTAGGTTCTTCAAAGTAGCCACCTTTTGCTTTGATTACTGCTTTGCACACTCTTGGCATTCTCTTGATGAGCTTCAAGAGGTAGTCACCTGAAATGGTTTTCACTTCACAGGGGTGCCCTCTCAGGTTTAATAAGTGGGATTTCTTGCCTTATAAATGGGGTTGGGACCATCAGTTGAGTTGTGGAGAAGTCAGGTGGATACACAGCTGATAGTCCTACTGAATAGACTGTTAGAATTTGTATTATGGCAAGAAAAAAGCAGCTAAGTAAAGAAAAACGAGTGGCCATCATTACTTTAAAAAATGAAGGTCAGTCAGTCCGAAAAATTGGGAAAACTTTGAAAGTGTCCCCAAGTGCAGTCACAAAAACCATCAAGCGCTACAAAGAAACTGGCCCACATGCGGACCACCCCAGGAAAGGAAGACCAAGAGTCACCTCTGCTGCGGAGGATAAGTTCATCCGTGTCACCAGCCTCAGAAATTGCAGGTTAACAGCAGCTCAGATTAGAGACCAGGTCAATGCCACACAGAGTTCTAGCAGCAGACACATCTCTAGAACAACTGTTAAGAGGAGACTGTGTGAATCAGGCCTTCATGGTAGAAGATCTGCTAGGAAACCACTGCTAAGGACAGGCAACAAGCAGAAGAGACTTGTTTGGGCTAAAGAACACAAGGAATGGACATTAGACCAGTGGAAATCTGTGCTTTGGTCTGATGAGTCCAAATTTGAGATCTTTGGTTCCAACCACCGTGTCTTTGTGCGACGCAGAAAAGGTGAACGGATGGACTCTACATGCCTGGTTCCCACCGTGAAGCATGGAGGAGGAGGTGTGATGGTGTGGGGGTGCTTTGCTGGTGACACTGTTGGGGATTTATTCAAAATTGAAGGCATACTGAACCAGCATGGCTACCACAGCATCTTGCAGTGGCATGCTATTCCATCCGGTTTGCGTTTAGTTGGACCATCATTTATTTTTCAACAGGACAGTGACCCCAAACACACCTCCAGGCTGTGTAAGGGCTATTTGACCATGAAGGAGAGTGATGGGGTGCTGCGCCAGATGACCTGGCCTCCACAGTCACCGGACCTGAACCCAATCGAGATGGTTTGGGGTGAGCTGGACCGCAGAGTGAAGGCAAAAGGCCAACAAGTGCTAAGCATCTCTGGGAACTCCTTCAAGACTGTTGGAAGACCATTTCAGGTGACTACTTTGAAGAACCTAGAATATGACATATTTTCAGTTGTTTCACACTTTTGTGTTATGTATATAATTCCACATGTGTTAATTCATAGTTTTGATGCCTTCAGTGTGAATCTACAATTTTCATAGTCATGAAAATAAAGAAAACTCTTTGAATGAGAAGGTGTGTCCAAACTTTTGGTCTGTACTGTATCTATAAGGACCACACTCTTATATATACAGCACACGTATTTAAATTGATGATATAAAAATCAATCTACTTATACATTGATTAATATAAAAACCCCAAAGAAAGATTAGAGTCTTTCTATTCACTGAAAATCATCAAAACTCATCACATTTCTAATACATTGTCTTATCTAGGCAATTACTTTTCATTAGACCTTGGGACATCTCCTTCTCACAAAAACAGACTTGGGTAAACACTTTGGTACATATTGTAAATCTTAGGTTAGTGATTCAGAGTTAAAATCCTGAACTCACCCTGCACTTTTTAAAAGAAGACAAAATGGTTGTCCTTTAGGCTCATGTCCATACATCTTATATAGGCCTTATACTTATGGACTTTATTTATACCCAATAGTTCTGACATGGCCCTTGCCTTATGTATATGCAGCAGCATAAAAGTCCTTTTCTGTCAGGTGAATGCATCATTTTTGGGGCCTGTACTGGCTAAAACAGTTAAAATTTTATCCAGTAACCGTTTAAATGTACCTCCATCCACATAATCACTTGTTCTTTTCTGTCAGGTGAATGCCTAATTTCTGGGGCCTGTACTGGCCTGCATTAAAATTGTTATAGAACACACTATGGCGGTACTATTGTGTATGGGGCACTCAGCTGGTAATGTTTAGAAGGGCACACTATGGCGGTACTATTGTGCATGGGGCACTCAGCTGATATTTTTCATAGGGCACACTTTGGCGGTACTATTTTGCATGGGGCATTCAGCTGGTAATGTTCATAGGGCACACTTTGGCAGTACTATTGTGCATGGGGCACTCAGCTGGTAATGTTTAGAAGGGCACACTATGGCGGTACTATTATGCATGGGGCACTCAGCTGATATTTTTCATAGGGCACACTTTGGCGGTACTATTTTGCATGGGGCATTCAGCTGGTAATGTTCATAGGGCATACTTTGGCAGTACTATTGTGCATGGGGCACTCAGCTGGTAATGTTTAGAAGGGCACACTATCGCGGTACTATTGTGTTTGGGGCACTAAGATGGTAATGTTTAGAAGGGCACACTATGGCGGTACTATTGTGTTTGGGGCACTAAGATGGTAATGTTTAGAAGGGCACACTATGGCGGTACTATTGTGTTTGGGGCACTAAGATGGTAATGTTTAGAAGGGAACACTATGCCGGTACTATTGTGTATGGGGCACTCAGCTGGTAATGTTTAGAAGGGAACACTATGGTGGTACTATTGTGTATGTACCAGCTGGTAATGTTTAGAAGGGCACACTGTGGCGGTACTATTGTGTATGAAGGCACACTATGGTGGCATTTTTTTTATAGTGGATCACCGCTGATATGAGAAATTAGTGAATTTGTTATAAATTGGTTTCCATATACTTTAGTGCAGGACGAGTCACCGATCACACAGCTGCAGTACCCCATGTACACTCACATTTCCGCTCATTTTCTATGTATGGCATCGCATCGTTATGTATGTGCACTGTATGGCGACATTATCCTATTCTGTACTGTAAGGAGCAGCCGAGGTCATCGGTGATAATTGGGGCTGAGTACACAGAGCAGAGTCCAGTGTGTGTACAGTATGGCAGCATTATGTACGTGCTCTGTATGGCGAACGTCGGCCTCCAGCCACAAAATCACAAGTTCTTTTCTGTCAGGTGAATGCCTAATGTTTGGGGCCTGCACTCCCGTGGCCTAAAATAAAAAATTTCTTGGCTCCAGCAGGGCCCATTTTTGCGAGTTTCCCTTTAAGACGCATAACAATGGCCCCTGATTAAACTACATATTTTTTGTGGGAATTTTTACCATTGATCCCCTCTGGTATTTTTCCTCAAATGCAGGTATTCACTTAATCTGGCTCACGACAGACACCTCTAGATTGAATCGCAGTGTGCTTCTACGCAGATTGAAAAACTCAGCATGTCACCTTTGTATGGTTCAGAGACGCCCCCACCTCCATGCTGGATTGTCGTAAGCTTGTCATAAACCGCACAATAGTGAGAGTACCTCCGGCACAGTTAAAACATTCTGTTTTATTATACACACAGAAATAAAATGATTTTTCAGCATATCATTACAGCAATAGTCTTTCGCACAGCCCGACCCGGGTTTCGCATGTAGCTTCGTCAGGGGCAGGAATCTAACACACCTAGAGCAGCGCAGTTATTTAACCTTCTCCCCCCGTGTTACACACCTGATGATTGTAAATTGCATTATCCATCCAGTTGCAACCAAACTAAGTTCTCTAAAAATACTCACATTACAAGTAAAATCACATTTCCATTCCTATTCCAAAATCCAAATAAAATATTTATCAATTATAAAACCTTTTCATACTGGCTTCCCTCACTGGGACTTATACTGCAGACACGTATTGGTCAACCAGTGACATACTTACAACTACTTTTCATTCATAAAAATCACACATCCATGTTAATCCCCTAACCCACTTCATCCTAGGAGACCAGCAGCGCAAGTATCATTGAAACCTAGTGACTCATTTTATCTTATTTTATTATATTCACTAGGGCGTTCCAGCTCAGGACTAGCCTCCCTGGCACTTTTCCCTCTACCCCTTCTTCCTACATTAACCAGCTTCTGATCTTGCTCTCCTCCTCCCACCTCCATTTCACTGACCCCAGTCAGCGCCTGCACAGTGAGGTCGAAGACTCTCTCCAGGTCTGCAATGCCCCTAAGGCCCCTTGCAGACGAGCATTCCTCCCGCAGGGAGTCTGCAACGGAACTCCCGGCCTAAACTCCCAGCTCTGCCAGGGGTCACATAGCAATATATAGATTTATGATGCTATGTAACCCTTACAGTTCTGGATTGTATTGGATAACACTGGCATAATGCTCTCACTACAAAAATCAATATAATGCTATGTGGCCCCGGCAGTGCTGGGGGGGTCAGGCCGGGAGCTCCATTGTGGACTCGCTGTGGGAGTAACGCTCATCTGCAAGGGGCCTAAGTATTTCAAAAATCAGACCGTAGAAAAAGCTTGAGTGGCACTATGTGAATGTCATGACAGTCTTATAGTGATAGCGTCACAAATGCAAACCAAAGCATGTATAATGAATCATCCGGTGGTGCTCTGCATTGACAGGCAGGGGCGTAGCTAGAAATGACTGGGCCCCATTGCAAAAAATGTTATGGCCCCCCCCCCTCTCCCGGATCTCCCACCCCCACATACCCCTCGGACCTCGCCGCCACATCTGCAGCTCCTCATGCACTTGCGACGGTTACGCGTAGGACTGAGCACAGACAGTTGGTCACTGGCAACGCATTTGTGCCAGTGTAGGAAATGTATGAATCTAAATGTCTGTGTATTAAAGTAGGACTAGTCAGAACTGCCGCCCAGACTGCGGGACCACTCCAGGGGTCAAGTCCTGGGGAAAAAAGTGTGGGAACTCACCCAAGATCCACTGCCCCCCCAAAAAATTATATATATTTTTTTTATATATATATATATATATATATATATATATTTATTTATTTTTTATTTATTTTTTCACAGAAAATTCAGTGCAACATAAAACAAACAAAAACTGGAATTTGCGCTATATGTCTGTTCAGACATAATTCGTCTCTTTCATATTATAAGCTCCCCATATATAATTTACTTACAGTTCTGAAGACTCAGGGGTGCTGACAGGCTTGGCCTCAGGGGTGCTGACAGGCTTGACCGGGCAGATGGAGTGTGGGAGACTGTGAAGCCTTTTTTCTCCAAGCTGCTCCGGAAAAAAAATATTTTTTCATTATACCTCAGGTCAGACCACCAATCAGACCCCCAAAGTAAATCAGACCAATGTTAATAAGACCCCAATAAGACCTCAGATAAGAGCCTCATGCCTTATAGCAACCCCCAGTAGCCTCATAGCAGCCCCCAGCGCCTCTCAATCAGCCCCCAGTGCCTCTCACCAGCGGCCCCCCAGTTCCTCTCAATCAGCCCCCAGTGCGCCCCCCCCCGGTATTAAAATCATTGGTGGGCAGTGCGCCCCCCCGGTATTAAAATCATTGGTGGGCAGTGCGCCCTCCCTCCCTCCCCTGTATTAAAATCATTGGTGGGTAGTGCACCCCCCTCCCCGGTATTAAAATCATTGGTGGGCAGTGTGCCCTCCCCCCCTCCCCTGTATTAAAATTATTGGTGGGCAGTGTGCCCTCCCCCCCCTCCGGTATTAAAATCATTGGTGGGCAGTGCGCCCCCCTAGTATTATAATCATTGATGGGGCAGTGCAAGCCCTCCCCCCCCAGTATTAAAATCATTGGTGGACAGTGGGCCCCAACCCCCACCCAGTATTAAAATCATTGGTGGGCAGTGCGCCCTCCCCCAACCCCCCGCCCAACATTGGTGGCAGCGGCAGTTCCAATCGGAGTCCCAGCAGTGTAATGCTGGGGCTCCAATCGGTTAACATGGCAGCCAGGATGCTACTGAAGTCCTGGTTAACATGGTCAGTTAGTCAGGGGCATACTTACATGCGCTGTGGCCACCCAACGCTCCTTCTTCTTGTAACTCACAGGTCTGTGAGGCGCATTGCTTATGCTTATAGCAATGCGCCTCACAGACCTGTGACGAGTTACAAGAAGGAGCACCGGGCGGCCACAGCGCATGTAAGTATGCTGCAGAGTAAGTGGCCATGGCAGCCAGGACTTCAGTAGCGTCATGGCTGCCATGATAACCTGACGCTGCCACAAATTATGGGGGGGAATCGGGGAGGGGGAAGGCCGTTCCTTATCATACCGCCACCCACTCGCCACAGATGATTTATTTTATTTTTTAAATCCTCAGCCGGCGACCCGGGCCCCCAGTGGCATAGGGCCCCATAGCCATTGCTATGGCTGCTATAGCGATCCCTACGCCACTGTTGACAGGCAATATCTTCAAGAATCCAGTGCACAAGAGAAAGGAAATTGTGGCACTTACCTTCGGATGTAAAAAACTTTCTTTATTCTTCCATTTTTAAAAACTGGGTCAGCGGGACAGACAACATAGAATGCAAATGTAAAAAATCGGCAACAGCCGTTTCGCGCTTGTATGCGCTTCTTCTGGCCTCAGTCTGTATGTGAGTGCAAAGCAGCTCTTTATACCACACCTGGTGCTCAACCCGCCCACAGGTGAGGTTGTCACTCCCTATACTGGAAGGTTACTAACAGTAAAGACCGGAGTGCACCACATATATCCACAGACCCTTTCCACTAAAGAACGCCAACCTGGTGTCTAAAACCAACACAGAAAAACAATCTACAAAAACACTCCCATGTCCAATTTTTCATTAAGTCCCAGGGGTCCCATCGCTCCGGAACGGAGTATCCACCTGTGCTGTTCTTTCAAATTTTAATTCATACACTGTATTATTATCTCTTCTTTTACTATATTGTTTCAATGTATTGTTCTCTGCTGCCATCTGCTGGCCGGAATTCGTATGCTGCACGCCTTGTTCTTGTTATTAAAGTTTTTCTCTGCTGGACGTGGTTTTAAGCAGCCTTGGTCCTTGTAACTTCCTGCAGCCATTTTCAGTGCTGCATTCCTGTGTGACTGGAGATACACACCTTGGCTTGTGAAGGCATCCGTTTTTGACCAGCAGTTAGCCTCAGGAAAGACATCCACGCGACAGCATCTACTCTGCTACCGCATTACTGTATTACATCACTGTATGTTGCTGCTTTGGATCAAATAAACCCACGTTTGATTGCATCCTCGTGTCTACGTCTGGGTCCATCCAACCTGAGCATCTGCCGGTCCGGTCTGCTCCACTGCTTGGATACGAAGGTAGGACAGTCACACAGTCATTATCAGTTACACCTTTATTCGCCTTCATGTGGGGACAGAACACCACCTTCCTTCTCTGTGAAGCCTTCCTTAATTTTATCCGAGAAGGTTTAGGCCTGGTTTTGGAAAATTAATACCTTCATCTTCGGAGATTCCTGGTATACTCAAAAGTTTGGTACGTCGCATGTACCTTTGCCAATTTATTTTTTGGAAGGTTCGAGGATCGTTACATCTACTCCACAACCAACCCTTTCCTCCCGTATATTAAGTTTATAACTGAGGTATGTGGATGACGTGTTCATGGCATGGTCAGGGACGGAGGTCCTATTTATGGATTTCATCAAACATCTTTACACCGTAAATGCCATGAAATTTACATACAAATATGGAAGTGACAGGTTAAAGTTTCTGGATGTCCTCATATTTACACAGGGGGGAGAGTTGGTTGCCGAGGGCTATCGCAAGCCCACGGCAGCTAAGTCTCTGTTACATTTTTCTAGCTACCACCTGATTCACGTAAAAAAGGCTGTCCCTTATGGTCAGTTTGTCAGACTGCGGTGCATCAATGGGACCGAGGAGGGTTTCAGGAGACAGGCTTTGGACCTAAAGGTCCGCCTGTCTGCTAGCGGCTATCCCTCGGCCCTATTGAATGAGGCCCTTTCTAGGGTTACTCATGTGAGTTCAGAAAAATCCTCAGAAAGACAACAAGTTAGGAAAGAAGGGCATATTACTTCAAAACCTTTCATTTTCTCATTTAAGTTCAGTCCGATGGCGGCTCTTATTAAAAAAGTAGTGAGGACCCACTGGGAGTCGCTGAAGCAGGACGAGAGCTTGGAGAGTTTAAGGGATATTCGCCCGTTAATTGCGTTTAGAAAATGTCATACTCTGAAGGACAGGTTGGTCCATAGTCGCTTCACTGTCCATGGGGCGACTATGTGGTTGAACAGCTTTCAGCCTAAGGGCAATAGACGCTATGGAAACTGTTCATTCTGTGCCTTTAACCCCCAGTGGGACGTGTTGTCCTTTGGGGGTTTGAGGCACAGGGTGAACACATTGATTAGTTGCCGAACGAAGTTTGTGGTGTATGTAATATCTTGTATATGCAGGAGATTCTATATTGGAAAAACCATCCGCAGTATGTTTGAGAGGTTCTGTGAACATCTAAATACCTTAAATACTGGCAGAGGGGTGCCCTGTCTGATACAACATGTGAATGAGGCCTACGGTGGAGATCGTAGAGTCCTGAGGTTTGCAGGAGTGGAAGTAGTGCCACCTCCTCCACAAGGGGGGACAGAGAGCGGGAACTACTGAGGAGAGAAGGAAGGTGGATACTCCGTTCCGGAGCGATGGGACCCCTGGGACTTAATGAAAAATTGGACATGGGAGTGTTTTTGTAGATTGTTTTTCTGTGTTGGTTTTAGACACCAGGTTGGCGTTCTTTAGTGGAAAGGGTCTGTGGATATATGTGGTGCACTCCGGTCTTTACTGTTAGTAACCTTCCAGTATAGGGAGTGACAACCTCACCTGTGGGCGGGTTGAGCACCAGGTGTGGTATTAAGAGCTGCTTTGCACTCACATACAGACTGAGGCCAGAAGAAGCGCATACAAGTGCGAAACGGCTGTTGCCGATTTTTTACATTTGCATTCTATGTTGTCTGTCCCGCTGACCCAGTTTTTAAAAATGGAAGAATAAAGAAAGTTTTTCACATTCAAAGGTGAGTGCCACAATTTCCTTTCTCTTGTGCACTGGCCTAAGTATTTCAAGCTGCTTATTTAGATCCAAGATTTGGGCTTCCAGATATGCAACATGATTGCACCTAGTGCAAATGTATTCACCCCCGAATGGCTCATCAACATTCATTACACAGGACACACACTTAGGCCTCATACACACAACAGTTTTTTTTTTTTTTGCGGTCCTCAAATTTGGGATCCGTTGCCGTTTTTGTTTCCGTGTGTCTTCCTTTTTTTTCTTTTTTTTTTGCGGACCGCCAAAAAGAAGGAAAGTAAAAAAGTGTGATTTTAATCACCTGAGTTTGTTTGGTGGCTATTTTCTGTAGTCTTTACAAGGTACAGAGGTTTGTTTGATTCCTTGGCTTAGCTGTTCTTGGATTTTCCCTTTTTGTGTCTTGGTTTCACCATGGTGGATAACTCTGAGGAGGAGGTCGTACTGCACTCGCTTGTTTCTCAGTGATGGGGACAGCGCTCCCTTTTGTTGGACGAGGAACCGAGTAGAAGGCGGCGATTTTGGGTCCATCCCATTGTTTCCCAACGCTACCGGAAAGGACACTTCCATACCCTCTACCAAGATCTTCGGCAGCGTCCAGAGAAGTTTTTTTTCATTCTGTCGGATGTCAGTGTCTACATTTGATTGCTTGCTGTCGTCTCCACATACTGTCCTTACCTTCATGGACACCAATATGACGCGCAGCATTTCTCCTGAGGAAAGGCTCATCGTCACGTTGAGGTAAGCAATATCTTACTTATAGTTAAAATAGTAATGTGCGCTGCTTCTGTCATGAGGAACATGTTTGGGAAAATGGCTGGTGTTAGACATGTGCTAATGTTTGCTGAAGTTACCTTTCTTTGTCCATAATATGTTTGGACCATTGTAAAATCTCAAATTTTTGGGTAAAATCCCTGACACATAACATGGCAAGATGAAAGGTAGTCGTGTATTTTGAACTGGTTTACAATTTGTGTTCGGCTAACGTAATCATCATGCAGAGTGTTCACATCATCGTTAATTCGCCCATACATTCTGCATGGAAAGGGTGTAAACGCAGTTGGTGTGACATAGCTTGCGGGAGTAGTGCCCACACCCCAATTGCTGCTAGTGTTTTGTTCATACACACAAATTCATATTAGTAATGGTATTTTTTGTGAATGGACATTGATTGTTTAAACGCATGTCTCATATCAAACATTAGAGGAATCATGTATAGTATGTTCCCTTTTTTTTTTGCTGGCTACTGATATTTATTGTTATTTATTTATTTTATGCACTTATATAGCGCTACTATATTCTGCAGCGCTTTACAGACATTAGCTCACAATCTAAGTCCCTATTGGTATGTCTTTCGAGTGTGGGAGGAAACCGGAGTACCCGGAGGAAACCCACAAAACGGGGAGAACATACAAACTCCATGCAGATGTTCTCCTTGGTCAGATTCGAACCTAGGACCCCAGCGCTGCAAGGCACCAGTGCTAACCACTGAGCCACCATGATATTGTTTTTATTTCTTTTTTTCTACAGAATTCTTGCAACTGGGAACTCTTTTGCATCCCTGCATTTTGAGTTTCTTTTGGGAACCTCAACAATTTCTCAGATTGTGCGTCACACTTGCCATGTCATCTGGCATTAACTCTGAGAGACAGTGATGCCACAGCCCAAGGCGGACGATTGGGTTCGGATTTCTGAGGCCTTCAATCTTTCTGCGCAGTTTCCCAACTGCATCGGGGCAATGGATGGCAAGCACATCCGTGTGAAGAAGCCTCCTCACTCAGGGTCCCGATTCTTCAATTATAAGCAATATTCTTCGGTAGTGCTTATGGCTGTTGCTGACAGTAACTACCGGTTTATAATGTTTGATATCTGAGCCTATGGAAGCACAGCAGATGCTCGCATCTTTAGTGCTTCTAGAATGAGTGAGCGGCTTCGTGCCAACCAGCTTGCCGTGCCAGAGTCCAGAAGACTGCCCAGATATGCAGGTCCGCCGGCTCCATTTGTCACCGTGGCAGATGAAGGGTTTGCATTGACTCACCATGTTATGCGTCCCCTTCCCAAAGCGTGGTTTGGATGTCAGGAGGCGCATTTTTAACTATCGGTTGACTCATGCCCGTCGGTATGTTGAGTGCGCTTTCGGAATACTCTCTAATAGTGATGGACAAACATCTGCCGGGACTGTTCGCGAACGTGATCAAATGTTCTCGAACCGCAAGTTCGCGGCGGGTCCCATTCATTTTAATGGCAGGCGAACCTGAAAAACCTTCAGCTCATATTTGCAGCCAAAAAGAAGTACACAAATAGTCCCACAACATGGACAGTGACATACTAGATGTATTATTCAAATTGGCGATCTCCATTCATAATTTTTTTCAATGCGAAATATCGGCAATATAATTTTCACGTATGCGCATGCGCAAATGCACTATACATTACTCAAATGCACTATAAAGAAAGTATATTGGTACATAACACCCTGCTTCAATCAGTTTTTTGGGGGAAACGACTGGTATATCACACCAGTAGAGATTATCTGTTCCAATAATACTTTTCCCTCTGTATACCTGCAGTATCGCAGCAGAACCGCGCACAAATGCCGCACAATACAAATGCACTATAATATACTTTCTAACATAGAAAGTATATTATAACATTGTACATGGAAGGCAATCCATTAGAATATACATGAAGATAAAACGTAACCTTTAATAATTTTACTATGAGGGTCGATTCACACGTCCGTAAGTGTTTTGCGGATCCGCAAAACACGGACACCGGCAACGTGCATTCCGCAATTTGCAGACCGCACATCGCCGGCGCTATAATAGAAAATGCCTAATCTTGTCTGCAATTGCGGACAAGAATAGGACATGTTATTTTTTTGCGGAAACGGAAGCACGGGTGTGAAGTGCGGATCCGCAAATGCAGATGCAGACAGCAGATTCCGGCCCCATTGAAAATTAATGGGTCTGCACCCGTTCCGCAAAAATGTGGTACGGATGCGGACCCATTTTGCGGATGTGTGAATGGAAAAGATATCCCTCAAAATGAAAATAAATTAAATTATTAAAGTTAAGCAAAAAGCATAGATGTGTTAGGCAATAACAAGTGCTCGTGCCACTAAATCAGGTGCTCGGCACCACCAAATCAGAAACCATATGTCCTACTGCAATGAGCAGGACCGTGGTACGGACGCCAATTTATGCAGTGGGTCCGGATATGGGTATAATGGTGTATAGTTTTGTTCGTGACGCCAATTGCAGCGTGCGCAGGGTACTGTCGCAGGGCCCTTCAAAGATGTTATAACTCACGCCCCAGTTTAGGAATGCCAGAGTGGTGTAATGTCTCTGTATGGTAGTGGTTGTAGCTTTCATCCAAGCAAGATACAGCATTAGTCTTTGGTCCCAGCAGGTATTGGCAATGGTTGGCAGGAATTTATGCTTTTGCTCTCTCATTTACCTGGAGCTCTGCAGGAAAGGACGTCTGCTTAGTAGCTCTAAACTGTGGCAGGAAGTTGGCTTCTGCACTGTGGCAAAAATAGCCTCACCACTGGGTTTTGGAGGGGCCTGTTTGCCAGACTCTTGCCTCAGGATTATGGCCCATACACTAACTTTGAAGGAGAAGGTGGACCGGCCGCACAGCCTAAATCTGTGGAACTGTTTTGGGAAGGAAAGCCATGCTTGCGGTCGGCCAAATGGGACTTCCATGGAATTCGGGAACCCCTGCTCGGATCTGGGTGAATTTTGGATATGTTGTTCACCCAAATCAGAGCTATCCATGGATATATTATGGGGATATGTAGGGTTTTGAGGTGTTTTCTGTGTTTTGGGGAAAAATGTGTGTTGTCTGCCTGTGAGTGATTAAGTTAGCCCATTATGTTTGGTAATTGTATCACAGGCAGAGCCCATTGTGTTTTGGTAATTGTATTTTGTTGATTGCGTCAAATACAATGCCTATTCTGTATTTGTTATGTTGAGTGCGTCACAGGCAAAGCTATTGTGTTTGTTAATTGTGTCACAGACAATGACATTGTGTTTGTTGAATGTATAGTTTTTGTGTAAAGGATTGGCTGCTATGTTATGTCCTCAGTTCCCAACCAGGTCCACGGGGGTGGTACCCTTGTTGGAAAATGTGTATATAAGTCAATGCTTGTGTGTTCAATAGAGAGACCTGCTTTACCCCTTCATGAAGTTTTGGCTCATGTTTGGGGGATGGGATAACTAAACTCTTGGGGATTGATATATCATAATACTCCCCTGAGTATAAGCTTGTTCATAGTTCCTGCTCTCTGGATTTAAGAGAGGTTCACCCACTGGAAGCTGAAGCCCGGTCTTGGGTCCAGCGGCGGCGGTTCCTGGGGTCTGTGGTGGTTATGGTGTCAAGTTGAGTGCTTGGAGCCCTTGGGAAGCACTAGGAGCATCTATCAACGGAGGTACCCAGTCAGGGTGCCAGGAGATCCGTTACATGCACTTTCTATCTACTGCTGTGTGGGGAATGACTAGCTGAGAAGGAATATGGCTTCTCCTGGGGTCTCTGGATTTTGACCCACAGTTAGCTTCACAGGGTATGCTTCTTCCTGGAACTGGAGTTGTCTGCTTGCTTCTTTCAGCTGAGACTGCAGGGCTCAGGCTGGGGATGATGATAAATGTCTCAGCCAAGACACGATCCTGGCTTGATTCCCTATATCTGGGAGCTCCTATACACACACAGACTTCCCCTAGCAGGGGTGGCTGGCACACTGACTCTAACTTCCTTCTCTCCCATGAGGCAGGATGTGGGAGCAACCCACTTTGCTCACAGAGGGGGGAGCTAAACTGGAATGAACTATTTCAGTCTAGAAACACTAAACTGTAGCTAAGTCCTTGCTAACACATTGCTGCCACCTGCTGGTGAACATGGAAATTACAACAATATATATTTACAAGGGTTAGAATGCACATTTGTGAAGATGTAAGATCAAATTACATGAGATGACAAAGTAAATGCTTTTAACAGATTGTAGCGGGGTAAAAGAGTTTAGTAACACAACTCTGGGATGTTACATTCCCCCTTACTTCGAGTTAAGCCGCCCTCGGCTTATGCTTAGGAGGGAGAGGAACAAGCTCTGGGGTACCCAAATAAATACAAAGTGCTGCATGTTTTACACATATGACATACAAAGACAAAACATATAACGGCTACCCTAGGTTCCTGCCCGCATGAGTAGGGTGTCCTAATTAACAGTTTTCCTCTCTGTATAACCAGTGAACCAAAGGTCTGTATTAAGCAATCACTACTGACTAACTTTGAAGTGTTCTGAGCTCTGTAAACACCAAAGAAAAAAGCATGGGGGTGTCTTTACTCTGTAGTCCCGCTATTATGCAATGAAATGCCCGCAAATGGAATGGTGGCTTTATCCTGTATTCCCTTCTCTGCACCAAAGTCAAAATATAAGGCTTATAGCACGATCACTATGGTGACTATGGGTAGCTAAAAGGCTCTAAGGTTTGAGGCGCCATACCTTAGGCATGCTCTTCTGGCAATGTCACAGGAGGAGGGTATGATAATCCCATGAAACTCCTGGAACAAGCGGGAAGGAGGGGTCGAAAACTCTAACCATTCCCGAAGCAGCGGGTTGCCTGTGTAGTTACTAGACCTGCCGGGACTTACCACTTGGTCCTACCCTGGGTACCTGAGGGTATATAACACCGGGTGTAGGCCATTAGTATTAAGCGTCCGTATAGGCAGTCTGTTTAAAGGGGTGAGAGAACAAGAGCTGTAAAGTAAGGCACACAAGAGTAAGTTGTTACACATCTGGTTAAGTGCAAAGTTAAGTGCAATTATCACAATAAGTGCATGAGGTCACATTGCGGCACCTAAAAGAGAATACACACAATGGGCATATAATACTTGAACGTTACATAACCTGTAAACTGGTAATGAAATTAGTGCAATACTGTCACATAGAGATCACAAAGAGCTCAGGTATACATTTGAGTCTTTTCTTTGGGTGCAAGATTTTTATGTTGCAGTAAAGATTTTTGGAAAACTGTGCAAATTTATTAGTGCAATAATGTACTGAAATAAGGCTTGAGTCCCTTTAGTTGAAATACTTGAATTAGAATCCTCTGGAAACAGGCAAAAAGTCAATTGTAATCTACAGGGACAATAAAAGTTAATTGTAAACCAATGGGAGATATAAAATGGCATATAAAAACACATAAAATAGCAGCATATTTAGAACCGTAGTTCCATAAGGCTATCAAGTAACCTGAGAAAGGGGATAAAACAATGTGAACTTGGACATGAGGGGTTAAATGATGATGGAGGGAGTCCTTACTGAAATAGGGAAACCTGTAAAAGAAAACATTAAAACAATGCCAATGGGTTCTCATCCGTCAGGAACAGTCCATGACGTGGCTCCCAATAGTCCTTCATTTTTTAGAAAAGGAGAATTTTAGAGAAGGACATCCATGTCTTCCTCACTGCTTGAGCTACTAAAGCGCATTAGGGGGTGCTCTTGCTTCTGGTAGCTCAGGGTTGCAGCAGTAGTGGTACGCCACTGCCCTCTGGTGGTGTCCTTTTGGAGTTGGCTGAGCAGTCAGCCTGGTGAATGCAGCTGTGACATGCTGCAAGCCGGTATCCCTAGCCAGTGCAGAGGCGGTTAATACCTCCGGCTGAAGGGGTTCTGATAGGCAAACTGGGGTTGCCTGGGGGTGCTTCCATGGTAGAACATATGTCTGCACCCTGGGGTTGAATGTGAGAACAGAGTTATTAATCTGGCCCACCAGTAGTGTTGGTGGTGCAGCCAGGTCAGGGATGAGGGGTTCAGGTTCTGGCTGAGGCTGTTCCTTGAACCACAACCTGCCATCTTGAGTTTCTTGCAAACAGCGGACTCTCCCTGCAGAAAGGTTTGGCCAGCAGAGTCACACCGACAGAAAATGGGCCTTGGATGGAGCACATAGGGGTATACTCCACTTGATCCCCTGCGTACAGGTTGTGACCGGCCTGGGGTAGGTAGTGGCGCTTGACAGAACAGCGGTGTAACGGTCAAGTCCACACACACACAGGAGGAAAGATAGTGATCACTGCGCTCCACCCTCACCCCTGACCCTGCCTACTTGCCTCACAAGCCCTGATGACAGGGGACAACTGGACGACAATCCCTTACTTAGGATATGTGCAGGGAAGACAGACAAGACAAAGAACGGACCGGGTCAGAACCAAGAGAGCTACGCAGTACAAAGGGTTAAGCAAAGAATGGTCAGGAGAAGCCAGGGTCAAATACCAAGAGAGTAGAGAAGTACCAGAGGAGTCCGCACAGAGTAGTCAGGTGGGAGCCGAAGTCACAATACCAGGAGGGATTCGCAGTGCAGCAGAAGCAGGCAAAGGATCGTCAGGGAACAGGATCAGGTGAGTATTCAGTAGTCCAACAAATAGCCAGGAACCTAGAATTAACAGGCAACCTGTGGCCAGCAGGCTGCCTGTATTTATAGTGGGGTCTGTGGGTCATGTGACGTGGCCAGCGTCACATGGCCGACAGACAGACAAGTCGAGCACCGAGTGATCAGCTCGGTGCTCAAGGCAGACCTAGGAGCAGGAGCCTCCCAGCTAGCAAAGCAGCCCTGGGAACGAGGCCAAACACAGATCCTCGCTCCTGAAGCTAAGCAGCAGGTCTGCGGCTGATAGGAGACCGAGTGCGCCTTTGGCGCCCCGTGACAGGCGGCCCACAAATATTTCTTCCCCACTATGATTGTCCTGCAGAAATCCGACGCTGAGAACCAGAGTAATGTCCCAGTGCGTCTGATAAGCTTAGGGTCTCCTGGCCGGGGGTTATCTATGACCTGCTTTACCCATTCCTCAACAGCCGATTTGTATTCCCAGGCCATCTGGGCATGAGCAGTGAATTCCAATGGGACCTCTGGGTTAAGGCATGCCACTCTGGAGGTGTTGGCTCTGGGCGGCGGAGTGGAAGTTCCAGTATGTGTGCGTGGCGGAGCTGACTTAGGCCTACCAGGGTTATTGCAATCCACTGGGCCTGATGCAGGGGCACCTTCAGACAGGGCCTGGGCCTCAGGGAGAGCGACTGCTCCTACCTGATGTCGATGTCGGGTGGCTGGTGCCTCCTGGTGGTCATCTGGGGCTTCAGGTGTCTGTCTCTCCACCAGTCGTGGCATGCGCAGGCTTCAGGGACACTCCAAACGTGCAGGGGCCGGCTCTCTTCACGAGCTGGGAGACCCGGATCTCAGGTAAAGTAGCCTCGTAGACGAGTTCTCCCTGTATTGCCATCTGATCCCACTTAGATAGAAGTGCCAGGGTGGGTTCAGGAAGTGAGGGTGGAGCCCAGAGGGAGGAGTCTGCTCTCCCTTGGCTCGCATTGCAAAGTTCCTGGTGGGCAGGCTTGAGAGTTCCCGCTTCTAGGGGGGGCGTATACAGCATTTTTGCGCAATTTTGTGAATATGGTGAATTAACCCTTAGCACTTTCTGGAACAGCAACAAAGCAATAAAGTAATTTTTCAGGGTATTGGCACAATCCTCAGATCTTGCAGTACTGTGAAACATGCAATTTGACACAGTTGGATCCGGTTGGCAGGGATAGGCACACAATTCAATCCGATCCTGTTCCAGTGACACCACTTATGCTATGAGCAGGACCGTGCTACGGTTACACGGACGCCAAATTATGCAGTGGGTCAGGATATGGGTATAATAGTCTATAGTTTTGTTTGTGACGCCAATTACAGCGTGCGCAGGGTACTGTCGCAGGGCCCTTTCAAAGATGTTATAACTCACGCCCCAGTTTAGGAATGCCAGAGTGGTGTAATGTCTCTGTATGGTAGTGGTAATGGTGTCACCGGTGTCTCCTACCTGGGTACGGCTGGACTCCTGGATCCTGGCTCACTTGCAATAAATTGAGTGTGGTGCTAGTAGGAGTAATGGACGAATTTTGCAGCGGTAATTGAGATCCAGACCTCAAGTAAAGTTCAAACTTGTCTTTACTGGTTGTAGCTTTCATTTAAGCAAGATACAGCATTAGTCTTTGGTCCCAGTAGGTATTGGCAATGGTTGGCAGGAATTTATGCTTCTGCTCTCTCATGTACCTGGAGCTTTGCAGGAAAGGACGTCTGCTTAGTAGCTCTAAACTGTGGCAGGAATTTGGCTTTTGCACTTTCTATCTACTTCTGTGTGGGGACTGACTAGCTGAGGAGGAATATGGCTTCTCCTGGGGTCTCTGGACTTTGACTCACAGTTAGCTTCACAGGGTATGCTTCTTCCTGGAACTGGAGTTGTCTGCTTGCTTCTTCCAGCTGATACTGCAGGGCTCAGGCTGGAGATAATGATCAATGTCTCAGCCGAGACAAGATCCTAGCTTGATTACCTATATCTAGGAGCTCCTACACGCACACAGCCTTCCCCTAAGCAGGGGTGACTCTAACTTCCTTCTCTCCCATGAGGCAGGATGTGGGAGCAACCCACTTTGCTCACAGAGGGGGGAGCTAAACTGGAATAAACTATTTCAGTCTAGAAACACTAAACTGTAGCTAAGTCCTTGCTAACACATTGCTGCCACCTGTTGGTGAACATGGAAATTACAACAATATATATTTACAAGGCTTAGAATGCACATTTGTGAAGATGTAAGATCAAATTACATGAGATGACAAAGTCCGGGGGGATTCCAGTGCACATTCGTGAATCCCGGAGCGAAAGCAAAAAACATCTATCCCTGGGCTAGATGATGATGTGGTATTGAAGGACAGGGTGGGCAAAGAACTGTCCCTGATATTACCCTACGGGGGGGGGGGGGGGTGCTATTCTGGCCCTGATAGCCTAACCACAGACCACCCGCCCTGATGAGAGCGACCCGTCTGGAACCTTACCCTATATAAAAATGACCCTAGTAAGCCCCTAGCCCCTAGGCTAGCACACCTATACCAGTCCTTAAAAAGACTTTTGTTGCCCTATTAGCTAGCGTTTGGTGTCCCTAACATTAGCTAGTGTTTGGTGTCCCTGCTCCACACAGCAACCTCTCCCTACACTGGCAAAACATTAAATGTAAAATGGCAGCCAGATCAGGTTTATTTATAGGGTAGAGGGTGTGTCCATGTGCTGAAATGTCTCAATTGGCTGTCCTGTACCACCTGATGGATGTGTCATGGGTCAAAGTTCTTAACAATGTAAAAGAATATGGCGGGCGCGAAAAATCTCCATATGTTCGCATGTTCGGCGAATCGCGAACACACAGAGTTCACCGCGAAATGACCGCCGGGCAAACCGCAAGGCCATCTTTACTCTCTAGCAAGTGGAGGGTGTTTTTGTCATCCATACAGATGGATCCGGAGAATGCTACCCTGCTGATTCAAGCTTGTGTTGTTCTACACAACTTCACCAGGATTCACGAGGCTTCCTCTTCTGTTGACATGGAAGATTTTCCTACGTCACCAGGTTTGGGTTTGGATAGGATCCTGCATAGACGACCTAGGACTGCAGGCATAGCAGTTCGGGAACTCTATGCAGACTACTTTTTCAACCCAGTGGGGTCCTTGCCATGGCAGAGGGCAGTGTTTAGTTTCTTCTGTGCTCAATAGTTTTTTTTGTTTTTGTTCTCAAGATAGCTTGTGTAATTTATGTCGTAGTTGAGTGTAGGGACTCGCAAGAGAATGAGCACCCTTGGGCTTGCAGGCTACCAAAAACATAATCAAGCTCAATATAAAGAATAAAGATGTTTATGAAAGTATTGTTTTATAAACATCATTATTCAATTTGCTATATGGTTCAAAAAATCTTCTAATACCTCAAGTATAGATTATGAATGTTACATTTTTGTGAGAAAATAAAGTTTGTTTTCTTGAAGTATTGTATGTGTCTATATTATGTTTCAAGTTTGTGTGAAATGTGATAATTAGGATCTCAAGCTATAATATAACACACTCAAAATATCACATTCTACATATAATCCTGTAACATCATATTGTTTTTAAAAAAAATAACACTCAATTCCAAGTGGGTGGAGGATAATGTAAATACCCAAGTGGTTGGTTGAGCAACCACTTGAATATTAATATTTTACTCAACCCACTTAGTTGGTTCTTATATTTGTGCCTTTTGTGTGGAGCAATATTATGTTAGATTGATCCCGGTGCAAACAGATCTTTTGACTGTACCCTATTCCTCGGACTATATAATCTGTATTCCTTCTTCACCATCAAAAAGTTGAGTTGTGTGTTGAGCCCTGTCCCATAGTGATTGTTATTATCGAGCCACTATCCTTGAACGTTAGGAAAAATTAAAGACACATAGCATTTGTTAATGTAAAAATTTACTTAAACCCAGGCCTCCCAAATACAAAAATGCACACAATTGTGGAAAATATTAAAGGAACATAAATAACAAGAAATAAAAACAACAATTGTTATAAATTTTTTAAAGATTAAATAATTCCCTGCTGAAGGGCACAGGGGTAAATGATGGTACGGGCCTAACCTGAGCAGGTAGTTGACCCACAGTTGAATAACTGGCCACATGACTTGAATGGCAGAGGGTTGGTTGGGGTCTTGTGCCACGCGATAAGTTGGCACAAGGCAAGGTGGCCCATGGGGTGGTTGTGGCGTGTAGCTGGGGGCATGCTGCGAGGGTGCCGACATTATTTGGCAACGTAAATTATTAATCTGTGTCAGAATGTCTCCCTGGTATGGGGATGCAAACATTTAAAAAATCATAGCAACTGGTGCTACACACAAACTATGCCTTGCAGTCGGAACACGCCTCAGTAACGGCGCCATCCCCCACAGCAAAGCTTCCTCTTGTCCCTCACTCCTCCTCTGGGCAAGGAACTCAATGACTCGGGCATCAATCATCTCCCTAGTCTGTTGCCCAGAAGAAGAGTGTGGGACATTCCTGCGACGCCTGGGCTGAGGCTGCTGGGATATTTCTGGGCTCACCTCTGAAATGGTGGACGGGTCCATTGACGGTTGTTCAGGCTCCTCAGCCGGTGTTGGGGCCGGACTACTGGCTGGGGAAAAAAACGCAGGAGTGTTACTTCCTCCAACATCCAAGTCCTCTGGGTCATCCAGACTGTCCACAGTACATAATTTGACTACTACATTTCCGAAGTAAGTACTGCTTTTAAAATAAAAAGAGCTGTGTGTACTATATACAGTGAGCTTGCATAGATCACATATTGTTTTCTAATGTTGTATTGTCACCTTCAATGTTATTTGTTAAAATCCACAAAAAATACATTACTGATGTTTATTTTTTGAGACTAATGCCAAATGGGAAACTATTTTTAGAACATTGCTTGGAGTTTGGAGCTGTCCTGTAGTGATGAGCGGCAGGTGCCATATTCGATTTCGACAAAATTAGCGAATATTCGATAGAATATTCGTTTTATATTCGTCGAAATCGAATATTCGTCATTATTCTTGTTATCGTGATTAATATGCGATTTAAATAATTGCGATTGTAACTTAAAGGCTACTCTCCTATTGAAATAGCAATGCGATTAATTCAAGTTATAATAATCGAATTTCGATTTTAACTTAGCACTGCTATATTCCATATTCGTTAATTCTAGCCTAATATGGAATATAGCAGTGCTAAGTTGAAATCGCAATTCGATTATTATAACTTGAATTAATCGAATTGCGATTTCAACTTGGACCTGGTTTACTATGGTTGGCTTGGTAGAATTAGCGAATATGACGAATGTATTCGTTATAGTCCACAAAACGAATATAATGAATGTATTCGTCATATTCCACAAAACGAAGATAACAAAGTATTCTGCATCTTCGTTTTAGCTACCTATTCGTCAACTTCGCTAATTCTAGCAATGATATAGGAAAGTTTACTATAGAGACAGCTAAGTTTAATTCGCTATGCTTTTTTTATAAATAGTATAATTATAATAATTATCAGGTATTATAATTATTCTATTTTTTTTTTTTTTAAAGCAGTAATATAATCGCATAGCGAATTAAACTTAGCTGTCTCTATAGTAAACTTTCCTATATGATTGCTAGAATTAGCGAAGTTGACGAATAGGTAGCTAAAACGAAGATGCAGAATACTTCGTTATCTTCGTTTTGTGGAATATAACGAATATATTCGTCATATTCGCTAATTCTACCAAGCCAACCATAGTAAACCAGGTCCAAGTTGAAATCGCAATTCGATTAATTCAAGTTATAATAATCGAATTTCGATTTTAACTTAGCACTGCTATATTCCATATTAGGCTAGAATTAACGAATATGGAATATAGCAGTGCTAAGTTAAAATCGAAATTCGATTATTATAACTTGAATTAATCGCATTGCTATTTCAATAGGAGAGTAGCCTTTAAGTTACAATCGAAATTCGATTATTATAGCTTGAAATAATCGAATTGCGATTTCAACGTAATTCTCAAATCCGACAGTACATTCTAGTATATGGAGACGTTCCCATGGTGATGGGGACGCTCCATGAGCACGGAAGTCGGCAGAAGCGGCAACGGGCACTGACTGGAGCAGCCAGGAAGCCAGGAATCCAAAGGACAGGTAAGAACAACTTTAGGGAAGTGGGAAAGAAAAAAATATAACAATAAAAAAAAAAAAAGAATATTCGAAATATCAAATTTATATCACTATATTCGAAATATTCGCGAATTAGCGAAGTGCCGATATTCGCGAAAAAAATTAGATATTCGAATACTCGCGCTCAACACTACTGTCCTGCACTAAACCAGGTATACACATTCAAAGAGCTAACCAAGAGCTGATATTCTGTCCGTCTGTATCTGGCCTGTTAATACCATCAATACCTCCTTATGGTCGGAAAACAAACAACATGTATCAGGCATCACAAGGCCATGGTGGTAGTTGTAGTTAAAAATCAGCTGGAGGGATGCAGTTGGAGCATCAATATTCTATATAATAGGAGTATGTAATTGGCATTTTATTAGAACTTTTTATAATCCATATTCTGGTTTGTAAGCCAACATTAAAACTATGTAAATGGCAATTACAGTACAGAAGGGTTACAAACAAAAAACAACATAAAAATAAAAAACATTTTAGCATGTACAGTCAGGTCCATAAATATTGGGACATCGACACAATTCTAACATGTTTGGCTCTATACACCACCACAATGGATTTGAAATGAAACAAACAAGATGTGCTTTACCTGCAGACTGTCAGCCTTAATTTGAGGGTATTTACATCCAAATCAGGTGAACTGTGTAGGAATTACAGCAGTTTGCATATGTGCCTCCACTTGTTAAGGGACCAAAAGTAATGGGACAGAATAATAATCATAAATCAAACTTTCACTTTTTAATACTTGGTTGCAAATCCTTTGCAGTCAATTACAGCCTGAAGTCTGGAACGCATAGACATCACCAGACGCTGGGTTTCATCCCTGGTGATGCTCTGCCAGGCCTCTACTGCAACGGTCTTCAGTTCCTGCTTGTTCTTGGGGCATTTTCCCTTCAGTTTTGTCTTTAGCAAGTGAAATGCATGCTCAATCGGATTCAGGTTAGGTGATTGACTTGGCCATTGCATAACATTCCACTTCTTTACCTTAAAAAACTCTTTGGTTGCTTTTGCAGTATGCTTTGGGTCATTGTCCATCTGCACTGTGAAGGGCTGTCCAATGAGTTCTGAAGCATTTGGCTGAATATGAGTATATTTCCCAAAACACTTCAGAATTCATCCTGCTGCTTTTGTCAGCAGTCACATCATCAATAAATACAAGAAACCAGTTCCATTGGCAGCCATACATGCCCACACCATGACACTACCACCACCATGCTTCACTGATGAGGTGGTATGCTTAGGATTATGAGCAGTTCCTTTCCTTCTCCATACTCTTCTCTTCCCATCACTCTGGTACAAGTTGATCTTGGTCTCATCTGTCCATAGCATGTTGTTCCAGAACTGTGAAGGCTTTTTTAGATGTCGTTTGGCAAACTCTAATCTGGCCTCATCTTATGGTGAACCCTCTGTATTTACTCTGGTGAAGTCTTCTCTTGATTGTTGACTTTGACACACATACACCTACCTCCTGGAGAGTGTTCTTGATCTGGCCAACTGTTGTGAAAGGTTTTTTCTTCACCAGGGAAAGAATTCTTCAGTCATCCACCACAGTTGTTTTCCATGGTCTTCCGGGTCTTTTAGTGTTGCTGAGCTCACCGATGTGTTCCTTCATATTAAGAATGTTCCAAACAGTTGTTTTGGCCGCGCCTAATGTTTTTGCTATCTCTCTGATGGGTTTGTTTTGTTTTTTCAGCCTAATGATGGCTTTCTTCACTGATAGTGACAGCTCTTTGGATCTCATCTTGAGAGTTGACCGCAACAGATTCCAAATGCAAATAGCACACTTGAAATGATCTCTGGACCTTTTATCTGCTCATTGTAATTGGGATAATGAGGGAATAACACACACCTGGCCATGGAACAGCTGAGAAGCCAATTGTCCCATTACTTTTGGTCCCTTAACAAGTAAAAGGCACATATGCAAACTGTTGTAATTCCTACACTGTTCACCTGATTTGAATGTAAATACCCTCAAATTAAAGCTGACAGTCTGCAGGTAAAGCACATCTTGTTTGTTTCATTTCAAATCCATTGTGCTGGTGTATAGAGCCAAAAATGTTAGAATTGTGTTAATGTCCCAATATTTATGGACCTGACTATATGTTCTAAAAAATATAAACACAAATAACCTAACACAAATCACAACACTATTCAGGGCCTAAAAAATGCAAAACGGTTTGTCCAGCCTTTTCATATTTATGACCTATCCACAGGGATAGGTACACAAGATCAGATTGGTGGTGGACCAACACCCGGCAACCACGATGATCATCTGTCTGAGAAGACAATGCGTCCAGTGCGCACGTGCCATCTCCCTTCTCTATTCCTCCTCTGATTGCAGATATCTATGTTATTTGATCTAGAAAATAGTGCCACACAGGAAGAGAGACAGCACGTGTCGTCTCATCATACAGCTGATCAGCGGTGGTGCCAGGTGTTAGTCCCCCCCAAAAAATATTGATCACCTACACACAGGATAGGTCATCAATAGTAAAATGCCACACAACCCCTTTAAGTATATCCTACTATTGTTAACCAAGATTGAACTATTGATACCCTGCAAATAATGTTTTGTTTTGTTTTTTGCCCAAAAATACTTACGGCTTCACCCATAACAGGCTGCAAAAACTGTAATTGTGCTGTCAATAAGTAGGGCCTTTTCTTTGAGCCGCCTTCGCCACTACGGCCTTTTTCATTCCTCCCGAATTGATCCCGGCAAGTATTCAACCTGGTCTTGGTCTGTTTCATTGTGAAGAAATCAAACATACAAATTACTATAAATAGGAAAAACAACTATTAAATAACAGCAGGACAAATACCAAAGTAAAAATGTGAGCAAAATCAAGTCGACAACAAATAAAAATGTCAGAAAATGCAAGATTATACGTCACATGGTACAGTATTGCAGGTGTGGGTATACTAATGTACAATAGGTTCAGGGAGGAGATTAGTCGTGCAAGCCCTTTGTACAATAATACTTTGTAATATGGGATGATGACAACTATTGGATGCTCAATTACAACAGGGACACGTGTCACCAAATAAAAAGTGCACATGCAGGTTATACATGACTACTGTTTGCTGTAGCAAAGGTAGGGATAGCCATTTTAAGTAAAAATAAATAAATGATGGGGTATGGTATAAATTGCTCGATGTACAGGCCAATACAAAATTAAACCGGGCCACAAAACATACAGTATTATGACCTCATGGAATTAATAGCTACATCATTAGTGACAACACAGGGCCGGGACAGTACAACTACATTGCTGGCACTTACCTAAATCTGCCCGGCCTCTGCCATCTGCTTTTTCCAATTTGGCCCGCCTCATGCGACGGGCAACTTGCTCCCATGCCACCTCCTTCCGAACTCTGTCATGGTAGGCCTTTGTCCGGCTGTCCCATAGTTCGGGCCTCTCCTAGACCAATGTAGTCAATTTGTCGACATTCCAGCGAGGCATTTTTGCAGGAAAACTAAATCCACAGACTGCCACACCAAATTCCAAACATTTACCTCAGGTGCCCAGCAATCTGCATATCCTGTGACCTTCAACTTCCTGTAATTTTTTATTTTTTTTTATTGCCACAAGGTCTGGCAGACAGGTTGCCAGGCAACTGATTCCACTAAAACGGACAAGGATGACACGGTTGTGCATCCGCATTTTTTGCTGTTCCATTGACTTGAATGGGTCCGCAAACCGTTTTTTGCGGACAAGAATAGGACAGGTTATATTTTTTTAATGGACTGGAACCACGGACGCGGATAACAAACGGTGGACTATCAGCATTTTCAACGGCTCCATAGAAATGAATGGGTCCGCACAGGGCCGGTGCTACCATAAGGCAGACCAAGCGGCTGCTTTAGGGTGCACCATGGGGGAGGGCGGAAAAATGTGACATGGAGGGGGAGAAATGTGACATGGAGGGCTGATGTGACATAGGGGGGTGATCTGACATTGAGTTGGAGAAATGTGACATGGGGGGGGCTGATGGCTTACATGGGGGCATGATGGATGGGGGCTGATGGCTTACATGGGGGCATGATGGCTTACATGGGGGCATGATGGATGGGGGCTGATGGCTGACATGGCGGCATGATGGCTGACATGGGGGGCTGATGGATGAGGGCTGATGTCTGACATGGGGGTCTGATCTGAGGTCTGATTAACATTGGGGGTCTGATTGCTGGTCTGACCTGAGGTGTAATGGAAAATATTTTTTTCTTTTTATCCTCCTCTAAAACCTAGGTGCATCTTATATGGCGAAAAATACGGTCCTCAAACCAGCGATTGTCTGAAGCAGAGAGAAGATACCAGGACCACACAGAGGAGAAGCCAGACGGGACCAGGGCCAGGTGAGCTGCGAGGGGGGGGGGGGCGCCAAAATGTAGCTTCGCTTGTGTTGGCAAAAATCCTTGCACCGGCCCTGGGTCCGCATCAGATACGCTGAAATCGGCGGAATGGACTTGGAAATAAACAACGGTCGTGTGCATGAGGCCTTCTACTGAATCTTTTTCCTTAAAACCAACCTGCTGAGCTCCTGAACTCCATAACATGCTGCCTGTGGATTGGAAATCATATTCAATGTGATCGGTTTACTTTACAGCCAGCAGTCTGACACACATGTGTCCAAAACTCTCATTTCTGTTAGAAAAGTCCTTTATTTGTGAGATACTCACTTCTTTTCATTATAATGGCGCCCCTGGTGTTCAATGCATATAGTAAAGTGCACGTCCTCCTACTGAGCTGGATGGGCATGGTCACACGTGCTCAGTTCCATCCTTCACTTACCAACAGCCAGATTATCTGTTAGAGGCTGTGACAGATACAGGGAAAGAGCTGCAGTAGAACGGTTATGCCCCCTGAGCTATGATAGGGAGAGATGCAGCAGAAAGAGCATGCCCCCTGAGCTGCCATAGGGAGAGAGCTGCAACAGAAAGTATATGTCCCCTGAGCTGCCATAGGGAGAGAGCTGCAACAGAAAGTATATGCCCCCTGAGCTGCCATAGGGAGAGAGCTGCAACAGAAAGTATATGCCCCCTGAGCTGCCATAGGGAGAGAGCTGCAACAGAAAGTATTTGCCCCCTGAGCTGCCATAAGGAAAGAGCTGCAGCATAAAGTATATGCTCCCTCAGCTGTGATAAGGAGATAGCTGCAGCAGAAAGGATATGCCACCTGAGAGAGGACGTACTCCCTAAGCTGTGATCGGGAAAGAGCTGTAGTGGAAAGGACGCGCACCCTGAACTGCCAGCCTGAAGAAGATCTAGCGGAGCAACTGCAGCAATGAATATGGAGATCTCTGGATCCATTTGAGGTACAGGGCTGGTTCTAGCTTTGTTATAAAGAGATTGCCATGGACTATATGATGTCTGATCTTCATTTATTTTTTGATTTTTTTTACATCAGTCATGGCAGAACCCCTTTAAGTCAGCATTTGCCAGAAATCGTCAAATGTTAGGGTGGGTGAACATTTCTGTGAAAGACGATTAGAGCATGCAGGGGTAATGGTGCAGCACCCTCACAGCCATGTAGATAGAAAATGTAGGGTTAGGGACCAAACCCCACACCTAGACCTGTAGGTCCATGTGACAACTGTGACCGCTGCCACCAGTAGCTACGTGATTTTGCGCCTAGACCTTCCGCTGCTCTGTCTAGTTTTTTCTTTCAAGACGTCTGCTGCACGTCGGCTTTTAAAAGGAACCACGGAAGAAAAAGCCGGCGCGCTCTGGCGTCAGGAGAAAGCCCCACCTACACACTTCACCATTGGCTACGGGTCTAAAGCTACTTTCACACCTGCGTTTGGTGCGTATCCGTCTGGTATTTGCACAGACGGATCCGCACCGATAATGCAAACGTTTGTATCCGTTCAGAACTGATCCGTTTGAATTATCTTTCAAATAAAAGTCTAAGTCAAAAAGGATTCGTCCTAACTTTCATTGAAAGTCAATGGGGGACGGATCCGTTTTCAATTGCACCATTATGTGTCAGTGAAAAAGGATCCGTCCCCATTGACTTACATTGTAAGTCAGGACAGATCCCTTTGGCTCCGCATCGTCAGACGGTCACTAAAACGCTGCAAGCTGCGTTTTGGTGTCCACCTACAGTACAGAATGGAGGTGGAACGGAGCCAAACTGATGCATTCTGAACGGATCCTTAGCCATTCAGAATGCATTGGGGCAAAACGGATCCGTTTTGGACCGATTGTGAGATCCCTGAAACAGAATCCAAAACGCAGGTGTGAAAGTAGCCTAACCTGCAAACTACAATCTGCCAGTCTGGTAGATGAGGAGAGCTCCTCCAACTGATTCGGCAGAGCTGCCCATACACTGCAGACATGTCGGGGAGCTCCAGGGTCCTGTGTCCACTCTGCGCTGTGTATTATAATTCTTGTATAGTGTAATGCTCCCCCTGACACAGGGGAGGGCTGGCAGCCTTAGTCCTGGGGGGCAAATCCAATCAAGTGGCCCATTTTAGCCCCACCCATTATTAAAGCCCCTTACAATAGGGCCCCCACCAGTCCATAGACCCAAGGGGCCACAATGCTAGGTAAAGTGTCCCACTGGAGTTTTCTCTGAACGGTGTCTCTGACAACCCCTACTGTGCAGGATACAGGCAGTGGGGCGGAGTTGACGTTCCGTCAGGGGATTCGCTGTGTTTGGGGACCTGGTGACAGTCCCTTCAGTCAGCCCCTGATAGTCCAGTGACAGCTATAGCCGCCCTCTGCCTTATCTGATAGTCTGGTCACAGCCATAGCCACCCTCTGCCGTATCTGATAGTCCAGTCACAGCCACAGCTACCCTCTGCCGTATCTGATAGTCCAGTCACAGCCACAGCTACCCTCTGCCGTATCTGATAGTCCGGTCACAGCCATAGCCACCCTCTGCCGTATCTTATAGTCCGGTCACAGCTATAGCCACCCCTTGCCTTATCTGATAGTCTGGTCACAGCCATAGCCACCCCTTGCCTTATCTGATAGTCCAGTCACAGCCATAGCCTCTGCCATGAATGATAGTCCGGTCACAGCCACCCTCTGCCGTATCTGACAGTCCGGTCACAGCCATAGCCACCCATTGCCTTATCTGATAGTCTGGTCACAGCCATAGCCACCCTCTGCCGTATCTGATAGTCCAGTCACAGCCATAGCCGCCCCTTGCCTTATCTGATAGTCTGGTCACAGCCATAGCCGCCCTCTGCCGTATCTTATAGTCCGGTCACAGCTATAGCCACCCCTTGCCGTATCTTATAGTCCAGTCACAGCCATAGCCTCTGCCATGAATGATAGTCCGGTCACAGCCACCCTCTGCCGTATCTGACAGTCCGGTCACAGCCATAGCCACCCATTGCCTTATCTGATAGTCTGGTCACAGCCATAGCCACCCCTTGCCTTATCTGATAGTCCGGTCATAGCCATAGCCTCTGCCATGAATGATAGTCCGGTCACAGCCACCCTCTGCCGTATCTGACAGTCCGGTCACAGCCATAGCCACCCATTGCCTTATCTGATAGTCTGGTCACAGCCATAGCCACCCCTTGCCTTATCTGATAGTCCGGTCATAGCCATAGCCTCTGCCATGAATGATAGTCCGGTCACAGCCACCCTCTGCCGTATCTGACAGTCCGGTCACAGCCATAGCCACCCATTGCCTTATCTGATAGTCTGGTCACAGCCATAGCCACCCCTTGCCTTATCTGATAGTCCGGTCATAGCCATAGCTACCCTCTGCCTTATCTGATAGTCCAGTCACAGCCATAGCCTCTGCCATGAATGATAGTCCGGTCACAGCCACCCTCTGCCGTATCTGACAGTCCGGTCACAGCCATAGCCACCCATTGCCTTATCTGATAGTCTGGTCACAGCCATAGCCACCCTCTGCCGTATCTGATAGTCCAGTCACACCCATAGCCGCCCCTTGCCTTATCTGATAGTCTGGTCACAGCCATAGCCGCCCTCTGCCGTATCTTATAGTCCGGTCACAGCTATAGCCACCCCTTGCCTTATCTGATAGTCTGGTCACAGCCATAGCCACCCCTTGCCTTATCTGATAGTCCGGTCACAGCCATAGCTTCCCTCTGCCTTATCTGATAGTCCGGTCACAGCCATAGCCGCCCTCTGCCGTGTCTGATAGTCCGGTCACAGCCATAGCCGCCCTCTGCCGTGTCTGATAGACCAGTCACAGCCATAGCTACCCTCTGCCTTATCTGATAGACCAGTCACAGCCATAGCTACCCTCTGCCGTATCTGATAGTCCGGTCACAGCCATAGCTACCCTCTGCCGTATCTGACAGTCCGGTCACAGCCATAGCCACCCCTTGCCTTATCTGATAGTCTGGTCACAGCCATAGCCACTCTCTGCTGTGTCTGATAGTCCGGTCACAGCCATAGCCGCCCTCTACCGTATCTGATAGTCCGGTCACAGCCATAGCTGCCCTCTGCTGTGTCTGATAGTCCGGTCACAGCCATAGCCGCCCTCTGCCGTGTCTGATAGTCCGGTCACAGCCATAGCCATCCTCTGCCGTGTCTGATAGACCAGTCACAGCCATAGCCATCCTCTGCCGTGTCTGATAGTCCGGTCACAGCCATAGCCGCCCTCTGCCGTGTCTGATAGACCAGTCACAGCCATAGCCATCCTCTGCCGTGTCTGATAGTCCGGTCACAGCCATAGCCGCCCTCTGCCGTGTCTGATAGACCAGTCACAGCCATAGCTACCCTCTGCCTTATCTGATAGTCCAGTCACAGCCATAGCGTCTGCCATGAATGATAGTCCGGTCACAGCCACCCTCTGCCGTATCTGACAGTCCGGTCACAGCCATAGCCACCCTCTGCAGTATCTGATAGTCCAGTCACAGCCATAGCCGCCCTCTGCCGTATCTCATAGTCCGGTCACAGTCACTGTATCGGGTAACACCCCTCTTCAGGAATAAGGTCCTTATACACATTAGATGCCAGTGGCTGCACCCATGGACTCCTGTCTGCTTCCCTTGCATTATGTTAAATGGTCATGTGATGCAAGGGGAGCAAAATGGCTTCTTGATTTTTTTTTTTTGTCTGGAGCACTGATATTTTGTACGCCAGTCTTGATCTACTTTCCGTTGGAGTAAAATTCACCTCTTTGGCCTTCCATGCACCAGTATGCTTTGAACCCTCACTCCATTTTCCCTGATGTTTCCGTACTACGTGTAGAAAAACCAGTTTTTCGCCTCTTTTATAGTTTAGCACATTGTATCTCGCACACCCACACTTCTTAACTAAAGTTTACAAGCTGCCTGGATGTGGATGAGTGAAGACTTTCCAGTAACTCATTTCACACCTCGTAGACAACCAGGAGAGGTCAGGTAAAAGGCAACAAGACGGAACGTCTGCAAATCCATATTGTCTGTGATTTTTTTTTTTTAAATATGTGGATTTTCAGAAGTCATTGCTTGATCTGTTGTTTTGCATATTTAGGAGGGATGACAGCGTACCTGTACTTCATCTACTTGCTATAACTACTGGACTTATGTTCACGTCATCGTGAGGTGTATATGTGTGTGTATATATATATATATATATATATATATATATATAGAGAGAGAGATACTAGACGTATATTACTGTATGTTCACTCCCAGTGGTGTGGTCATGTTGGGAGTTGTAGTGTTGTGTGTGTATATATAGAGTATACTAGACGTATAATATATTCACTCCCAGTGGTGTGGTCATGTTGGGAGTTGTAGTGTTGTGTGTGTATATATAGAGTATACTAGACGTATAATATATTCACTCCCAGTGGTGTGGTCATGTTGTAGTGTTGTATATATAGAGTATACTAGACTGGTCATGTTGGGAGGCGTAGACTTTTATGTATAGGGCATAATAGAATTGGTTTATGGTTGTGTCCAGTGGTCGGGTAAAATGATACATACTGTATAACACACTCTCCACTCAGATATTCTTTCATAACTTTGTTCTGAAGGCTGTTCTTGCACTGAGGAAATCATGAGTTGCTCAGGTGGAGAATCTGGAAGGGAAGGTCAGTATTGTATTATTCCATCATTATTGAGCTTTATATAGTATATGAACTGCAGTAATTGGATACCAGTCCTGCGCCGTAAAAGCTTTGCCAAGTTGCAATAAGTTCCGTCGCTGCTGAGTCCGTGAGGGTTAACTTCTGGTACCCTTAATGTTGCAAAAGACTAATGGTTGAAAGAGGGGAACCCGCGCTGACTGTAAATAAATCCAACCGATATATATAGAAAGAAAATACTTGGCATTAATGAAGTATAATAGATCCCGTCCCGATTGCTTTCTATGGATGCATCCTGAGTACACACTTCCTCCAGCGCGTTTCGGAATGCACAGATTCCTTCATCAGGGAACCTTAATATTTTTATATGATAAATTATTTATAATTTTAATATGGTTTTAAATAAAAGAGAAAAAAAATATCAGAAAAAAAATATCAGAAAAAAAAGTCTCTCCTGGGATTTTAACTGAGGATATCTACATACATGGTAGACAACTCTACCACCAAGCTATAACATTACCATTTAGAAAAAACATGTTTTTTTTTATGTTTATAAGCTAACACATAAGACTGGTGTATATGGCGCCTGTGAATAAAGCAGTAATATGCAGATTAGCTTTCTGAGCAGATCTCAGTGTGGTGAAGCTATAGTACATAGTGTATATGATATGTAGATTCTAGCACACAGCCCTTGGACAGGGCTCTGCCCTCAGCCTGCTGTCTAGCCTTGTCAATCAAAAGGAAGGGGCGTGTGCAGAGAACAGGGGGCGTTACACAGCAGTGCTGAAAGGGTTCTCCAACTTCTCATTTGCATATAAATAAAACACAGATTTCTCTGCAACTAAATACATTTTTTCAAGATTTTTTTTTGCAGTATAAAAGTAGAAATACATAAACACTATATAAATCGACATAAACACAGAACTCAAAAGCTGTGGTGGAATCACTGTTTTTTTTCTTGTCGTCACCCCAAATATTTTTTTACATTTATGCAGTTCATTAGATGTACCCCAAAATGATACCATTAAAAAATATGACTCATATTGCAATCAACAAGCCCTCACACGGGTATGTGGCTTGAAGAGCAAAAACGTTATGGCTTTTGAAATGTGGAGATGAAAAAGTGAAATAAAGTCACCAAGGATTGACTACCAAATTAGACAGCGTTCTTAAAGGGAGTGTGTCCTCAGTCAAGTTTTTATGTTAAACTTCTTTTCAGAACTTCTGGTGATTTCGATTTTCTAGGCATGCTTTGTGACCTGTGCAGTGATCAGGAGGAAGAAGATAAGATGTAGCCACTATCTGTAGAGAAAATGGCGGATCCTGTGTAATCTATGCAGAGGTGATACCTATCATTGTCATCCTGCCTGTGATGATAATGAGATGGCTCCAGAAAAGTTACCTGTCCAATAGCATACAGCAAGTTTGACATGAAACTATCCACATCTTCAGGCACAGTCACAGTATAGCGGTAAATAAATATACATGAGGCAGAGGTACAAATGATAGCAGAGGTGTACCCACCAAACCAGATGCCGGGAGCCCAATTTAGTATTGACAGAACTGCTGACCGACTCCCTCTGAGGGCAGTGTATTATTGAGACTGGTTCTCTCTTGAATAAGGGGAGCGTTCCCCTCGCTTCTCACCAGTGAGTGACATCTGCTATGTATCTACATGTATAGAAATACTGAAATCAATGTAAAGATGTCTCCTGTGAATGTGTCCTGCAGCGATTGTGCTGGTGAATTACAGGGGGTCGTGGATTTCTCATTAGTGGAAACCTGTAAGGACCCAGGACAGGAATATTCCACATAAACTGCCATCAGTCTCCTCCATGTTCTAGACGACTTCATTCTTGTGTCCCCTCCGTTTCCTAGATGATGAGACCCAGCAGTTCTACCAGCAGCTCCGTCAGTATGAAGATCACTTCCTGAGGATGACGTATGAATATTTCCAGGATGATCTGCTCCACATTGTGGAGAACATGAGTTTTCTACCACTTCTGAGTGAGCTACATTCCCGAAATCTCCCTGATACTGAGGTGAGAGGACATGAGCCGCCGGTGTTATATATAAATGCCCTAAGTGATATACGTGTTACAGGCACAGTTTGTCATTTTTATGGTGGTGGTTGATGTCTGCCACCGCTCCGCTCAATCTGGTGAGCATGGCTATCGCTGTGGTCACCTGCCTTCTAGCTCCTGGATGCCAGAGGTCTGGACTCACACACATTTCTCTCCTCCTGCTCTGAGGACTCCAACTTCTGGAGTAGTTCTTCTCTTTACTCCATCCAGGCTGTAGCCTAAATTTCTATGGCCATGCTTCTCCATACCTGAAGGGGCACATGCACCATGAACGCATATCATCTACTCCAACTAATGGCAGACCTCCCTAGGGTATTTAAGGAGCCTTCCCACAGGAGAGAGCCTCTGAACAATGGTTTCTAGTGACTAGATTCCTGCAAAGACACAATGGGCCAGATTTATCATTAGATCAGGTCAGAATAATGGAGTGAAAAAGTTCCCAAAAAGTCCCAAAAGCTAAAACTGCGCACAAATTTGCGACTTTTTTCTGCTCTGCACTATGCTCGCCAGTTTTCTGAAAGTGGGCGTGTTTTCTTATGTAAATGAATCTCTAGACAGATTTACTATTGGGACTATTTAAAAAGTTCACTCCAGTGAGGACCATGCTTATCTTATGAGACTTTTTAATAGAACATGCAACTTTTTCATAAAACGTGCAACTTTTTCGTGAAGATGTGCGACTTTTGTAAAGCTGCTTACTGACGGATAAACTGCTACCGACAAACCACATTTATTACAGTCTTAAAGGGCCAATCATAAATCTGACTTGGCTAAAACTGAGTTTAGCCATTTGTTAAAGTGGAGTGAGCTGTCAGAGTCATGATATATCTGGCCCAATGTCTATTTACCTGTGTACTGACTATTGCCTGTTTTTCCATATTTGACCCTTCACTGCCTGACCTGACCACCTGATCTCTATACTGACCCTGAGCTGCCTGTCCTGACCTCGTACTGTTTAATAGATTACATGAACTCTGCCTGCCCTGACCTTAGCCTTCCCCGACTACAGTCTTGCCTGATCGCTCAGTGCTCTGCCTGAGCATCTCTTGACCCCTGTGTGTCGGCAATCACTTGAACAGAGACTACTCCAGGAGCTAGTGCAATGGACGTAGTGGTGCCAGGGGTCCCTTTAAAGTGAGTTTTTCGTGACGCCAATAGCATTTCAGCAACGAGGGACGTAGTCCCCCTAGATGGCAATAGTGGACCCCAGGTGTAGGAATGCCAGAGTGGTGTAAGGGTAGCCTAGAATGTCCCTTTAGGTGTGATTGCTGCACATATCACGGTGCTCCTATCTGGATATCCTGGTGTTGTAATCCAAAGAAGTGCAAATAGGATGAACAGTTGAGGGATTGGTAGAATAAAGTGAGTCCAGACTGGTATTGAAGTAGTTAACGGCTTTCCTTGCATAAACTTGTATTATAGAACAATCTTACAACTTTATCTTGGTTATCAGTAGATTTTGGCTTAACTTCTGGCTGGCAAACACACTCAGTCTGTGTAACATCCCTGAGTTATGTTATTAAACTCTCTTACCCCGCTAAGACCTGTTAAGTGTATTTACCTTGTCATCTTGTGTAATTTCACATAATATTCTCACATATGTGCATTCAAAACCTTGTAATTATAAATTGCTGTAATTTTCATGTTCACCAGCAGGTGGTAGCAATGTGTTTAGCAGGGACTTAGTTCAGTTTAGTATTTCTGAGCTGGACTAGTACATTCCAGTTCAGCCCACTCTCTATGAGCAGAAGTGGGCATGCCCATGTCCTGCCTTATGGGGGAGAGGAGGAAGTTAGAGTTAGTGTGCCAGCCATCCCGGCTTGGGGAGGGCTGTGCGTGTAGGAGCTCCCAGATCTAGGGATCCAAGCCAGGATCTTGTCTTGGCTGACACAATTTATCATCAGCCTCAGCTGGTAGAAGCAAGCAGCCACCTCCAGTATTCCAGGAAGAAGCATACCCTAGTTAACTGTGAGTACCGTCCAGAGACCAGAAGAAGCCAAATTCCTCCTCAGCTAGTCAGTCTCCAAGAAAACAGAAGATAGTCAGTGCAGAAGATAAATTCCTGCCACATTACAGAGCTACTAAGCAGACGTCCCTTTCCTGCAAAAGCTCCAGGCACATGATAGAGCATAAGCCAAATTCCTGCCACACATTGCCAATACTTGCTGGGACTTCAGACTAATGCTGTATCTCACTTGGATGAAAGCTACATCTAGTAAAGACAAGTTTGAACTTTATTCCAAGTCTGGATCTCAATTATTGCTGCAAATTCCTCAATTACTCCTACTAGCACCACACTCATTTTAGTGTAAGTGAGCCAGGATCCAGGAGTCCAGCCGTACCCAGGTAGGAGACACCGTTGACACCATTACTACTACTATACAGAGACATTACACCACTCTGGCATTCCTAACCTGGTACTTGAGTTACAACATCCTTAAAGGGCCCTGTGTTAGTACCCTGCGCATGCTGCAGTTGGCGTCACGAACAAAACTATAAACTATCATTTACATAAAAACTTAAACTTTCTGATGTAGGCTGTACTAAGCTTTCTGTAGTCTGACTCTATCTTTCTCTGGATCTATATCTTTCTATGTCTTTGTCTTTATCTTTCTCTATCTTTGAGCAGAGAACTTCTTCCTGGTTTGTGAGGCTTAAGGCTGCTGCTTCCCTTTGCAGTGGGTAAGCTACTCTGACCTTCATTAACATTGAACTCCTCCCTGTCCAGAGAGAGGGCTGAAATGGAAGAGGGGTTCCATTCTATCTAACACAGATCTACCAGACGTGCCGCCATCTGCTGGTGAACTAGGCACATTGCATGACAACTAGTACAAAACTATCAATACATTTACACATTATGCAGGACATAAGGATACATACACAAGATGATACAGGGTGAACCATTAACGATAGTGGAGGGGTAAAAGAGTGGTAATGCCCCCATGCAGGACGATACAGTAGCTTCCTGGTGGGGTTAAAGGGTGAAGACCAGAGGGGCTGCTTAGATGACACCATTAGTGTGTATAATCGAGTATTGTGGAGGATTTATCCCCTCCTCCGAACATGTATAGTAGGGGTCACTACATCCTGGGAAAATTCTGATTGTTATCTGTGGATTCAGGAAGGATTTTCTCCACAACTATTCCATAGATTTCTCTTTCTCTGGACAAGGCATGTAATATCTGCCGTGTGTTAACCCTTTGTATTATGTATCCGTGTATAAAGCCCTTTTATGTCTTATCTTTCTTGGGTTCTAGAAATACAGCAGTCTAGAAAATGATAGGAGAAGATTGGCGCGGACTTTACTACAGGATATATCTCTCAGAGGAAGAGAAGCTGTGATAGTACTGTGGGTCAGTCTGTATGCATTACAGCGACATCATGGATCTCCCGGCCTAGACGCTGTACTGGAGGAACTCCGTCATAGAGGTAACATTGTGTATGAGACGTGTCACCCATGAAATAGAGGTCTTCATGACTTACATTGTCCATAGTAATAAAGGTCTCCCTCTGGATTTATTAGGGATCTGAACCAATTTTGGAGTCTAGTCTGGGGTTTGAAGTTTAGGTCTTGCCTGTGGCCTGAATTGATTTGGGTCTGGCTTAGGGTTTGATGCCAAAACGAGCCACCGGTGATATAAAAAATTGCCCAAAAGTTACTCAATGTGAACATGACAAACATATATAAATGATAGCAGCAATTGCCGATGAGGCTTCAGGGCCCCTCATGTAATGGCCGCCACATACAGTGACCATCACAGTGTCCTCATAGTGACCACCACAATGCCCCTATATACTTTATCACATCCAAACAATCCCTTCTCAACTTCAAGTCCGCACTCACTGCTGCAAAACAGACCTACTTCACATCATATCTTCTCTGTCTCACAACCCTAAACAACTTTTTAACCCTTGTAACTCTCTTCTCCGTTCCCCAGTGCCTCCACCCTCACCCCTCATCTCAGCTGAGGACTATGCCATAGACTTTAGAGAAAAGATTGACATCAGAGAAAGCTTCAGCCTACAGTCCCCACAGCCCCTCTACACAACTACTCATCCCCCCCCCCCCCGAACCTGCTTCTCCACCATTACAGAGGAAAGCCTTTCCACCCTACTGTCCAGATCACATTTCACAGCAGCATGCCGGCAGCATGCACAGGGTCACATCACCAGGGACGGCGAGTGCGATGTCTGAATAGTTCAGCCCACGTTGCGCACGCCAGCCAGCTCTATAATCTCATTTGTGTGAAACTTCTCAATTGGAAATGTCAAACTCACTCGGGCAGCCGAGGGGTAGAGCGGCAGCGACGTGAGAGATCTCACACCCGAGGGGCCGAGCCCCACCCATAGTTAGTCCAGTCAGTGTAGCGCAGCAGGGCTGGCAGGCAGTGACTGAGTCACTCAGTAAATCCCTGACACTGTGCACACCACGCGGCTTTAACTACCACTCAACTCCACACACACTTATAGCCCCAGTAGTGTCAGACAGTTAGGATTGAGAAGCGCAGCAGCCGGGATCTTGGTCAGCCAGCAGAATGTGGCTGACCAAGATTCCGGCGGAATGTGTATTGGCACTGGCTGCAAGCATTTAAAATAATAGCTGGGCTCCACCAGCCCACCGGGAAGTTTCCCGGTACACTACATTGCCAATCCACCCCTGCCGTTGACAACTCCCTTCTCTTACAAACTCTTTCATCTCTTGGCATCACAGACCTGGCCCTCTCCTGGATCACATCATACCTCACATACTGGATGTAACGGATCTCCTGGTACCCCGACCGGGTACCTCCGTAGATAGATGCTCCTAGCTCTTCCCGAGGACTCCAAGAACTCCACTTGACACCGTAAGCACTGCAGACCCCACGAACCACCGAAGCTTGGTTGAGGTCTCACCGTCTCCTACCCACCCTGGACCTACGACAAGGCTCCTGGCTCCAGTGGGTGAACCTCTCCTAAATCCAGAGAGCAGGAACAGCTCTTACAAGAGCTAATAGTATAGCCAGGGGAGTATAGCAAATCTTCAGCGTATAGCAATCCCCAGTGTCGATCAGTTACCCAAACACCAGCCTCAACATGATAAAGGGTAAAACAGGAACTCTTTATTGAACACACAAGCATTGACATACACATTTTCCAACAAGGTTACCACCCACAGGGTTTTGTAAAAAAACAACCAATAAACACGTACAATACACCCAGACACTCCTACACAAAATCCTCCCCTCTGCCTGTGATACAATTACCCCACACAATGGGTTGATGAAATTGTATCACAGGCAGGAGAATACACAATGTCTTCTGTACTGGAGACAACTGAGGCGTAATTTAATTATCTCTCAGGACAAAGGGAAATCACCAATACACACGTGGAGACAATAGGACAAACATCACCACTCAAATATACAATGTCCCACCCTTTACAGTACACATAGACATTTAACATATCCCAAAATGGCACGAATTAGCCCAGGGGTTCAAACATTAGTAAAAGTCCTTTGTGAACAAAGGAAGCCTGGCTGATGAGAAGGCCCATAATCCTGGGGCAAGAGGCTGGCAACCAGGCCTCTCCACCACCCAGTGGCGAGGTTGGTTTCGCCACACTGGACATTTAGTGTCTCCCACTTGCACACCACCTCTTCATCTCGTCCCCACTCTGTTGGTGTCCCTCAAGGCTCTGTCTTAGGACCCCTGCTCTTCTCAATCTACACCTTCAGCCAGGGGCAGCTCATGGAGTCCCATGGATTTGCCATTCCTTTCTGCCCCCCCACTGCCATGTGAATAGTTTAAAATGCTAACAAGTAGACAATAGGCCACTCACAACCTGTCCCCTCCATACATCTCTGAGCTACTTTCCCGATACATCCCCACGTGTAATCTCCGATCCTCACAATACCTCCTTCTCTCCTCTTATCACCTCTTCCCACAATCGCCGCCAAGATTTCTCCCGTGCACCCCCTATACTCTGGAACTTTCTACCCCAACATATCAGACTCTCACCTCCAGTGGAATCTTACAAAAGAAACCTGAAAACCCACCTCTTCAGACAAGCCTACAACCTACCCCTCTGCCACTATACCGCTATGACCAACTTTACGCTCGCCTACTGTGTCCTTCTCCCATACCTTGTAGATCAGGGGTGCACAACCTTTTCTGGTTGGGGGCCACATTGTCAGCCTGAACCAATTCCAAAGGCCGAAAATAAAATTTAAAGGGGTATTACCAACTGAAATACTATATTTATGGCACATTGAACATGCAGTATATATCAATAATGTCTAGTTACACTTCTAGTACTCCCATACATCGGGAGAATACATGAAAGATACATGTAAGCAGCCACAAAACATGGACATACATGTCTGTTACCACATGGTTGGGGGCCGCACAAAATGGTATCAAGGGCCGCAAGTGACCCCCGGGCCATAGGTTGTGAACCCCTGTTATAGATGGTAAGCCCTCACTGGCAGGGTTCTCTCTTCTTCTGTACCAGTCTGTAACTCGTTGGTTATTGCAAATGTTTTCTATTATGTATGTATACCCCTTATCATATCTGCAGCCCTATGGAATGAATGGCGCTATAATAATAATACTACAGCACCCTCATAGTAACGACCATAGTGCCCCTTCATACAGTATCCATCACAATGCCAGGACATACAATGGCTACCACAATGTGATCATACACAGTGACTAGCACAGTGTGGGGGACATGGACACTATTTCACAGCTGTACATTTAGGACCATTAGACCTCATGTGGTCCCTGTATAATGTGATATTTCCTGTACATCCAGCACTGATGACGTCTATATCATTTCTTATTAGGTGACACTCTGGTGGAGCAAATCCTGCTGGATGAACATGGACACCAACTGTCCCCACAACTCAAAGGTAAGTGAGATTTATATAGCCCTTTTATAATAAAACTTCTCATAGTCTACATTACATTACACCTGTCATATAGAACATGGTGTTTGGACTGCAGGGAGTTGTTATAGAGCAGGAGGAGCTGAGCAGATTCATATATAGTTTTCTGTGACAATGTTTTCTTGTATAACCTCCTCCTCATAGAGGAAAGGCTCTCAGTCCCTGATAGGACCTCCTGCTCATAGAGGGAAGGCTCTCAGTCCCTGATAGGACCTCCTCCTCATAGAGGTAAGGTGTCAGTGACTGATAGGACCTCCTCCTCATAGAGGAAAGGTTGTCAGTCACTGATAGGACCTCTTCCTTGACTTAGCCCAGAATGAGCATGATTTTTGTCGGGGATATAAACCAAATGCTTTAAATTAAAAAAAATGGATCAAAAGAAAAAAATTCAAATGGAATTTATCCTCGAGGTGGACATATAAAACACCTCAAAAAGAGTTTGATCGGTTATTTAAATAGATAGTGCAATCAGTAAAACATGGTACAACGGTCTATGCAAAAATATCGATGATTTATAATTCAATAACTTAAAATACAAACAAAGCTTAATGAATATAAGATTCAATAATATGCAATAACACACAGTGATATGCAGTACCCAAATTTCGCCACTAGATGGCACTACCACAAATACCAACATATACACACTACCTCTCAAATAGTGATGTCCCGAACTATTCGCCGGCGAATAGTTCCCGGCGAACATAGCTTGTTCGCGTTCGCCGCTGCGGGAGAACATATGCGATGTTCGGTCCTCCCCCTATACATCATCATTGAGTAAACTTTGACCCTGTACCTCACAGTCAGCAGACACATTCCAGCCAATCAGCAACAGACCCTCCCACCTCCTGGACAGCATCCATTTTAGATTCATTCGGAAACTGCATTCACAGTGAGAGGAGGGAGAGTGCAGCTGCTGCTGATTCAATAGGGAAAGCGTTAGCTAGGTGTCATGGTCTTACCTTCTTGCCGTCCTCCTTCGGTTGACATGTGCTGGCGGCCATCTTGGTTTCTGGGTTTCTTGTAGCCTCCCACCTTGCGGCTTCTCCTTCCCACTGGGAGGAGCTGGATGCCTAGCTCATATTTATAGGAGGTCTGTGGCTTCAGTTCCTTGCTTGGTCCTCCTGTGTTCACATGCTTCTAAGACTGCTGCTGCTTCTGGTTCCTGATCCTGGCCTCGTCTGACTACCCCGCTGGTTCCTGATCCTGGCTTCGTCTGACTACCCTGCTGGTTCCTGATCCAGGCTTCGTCTGACTACCCTTCTGGTTCCTGACCTCTGGCTACGCAAGACCCTGCTTCGGTTTAGCCATCCGTTTGGACTTTTGCTTACAGCTTGATTTCAATAAAGCCTTCTTATTTCCACTTATCCCTTGTTGTACGTCTGGTTCATGGTTCCATGACATTAGGACCAAGCCATGAATTCTGACGGTACAGGGCCATCCTCGCTACCTACGCTGGTTGCCAGACTTGATCAGCAGGATCACCTGTTGGGTCGGTTCGCTGTGGCGTTGCAAACCCTGCTTGAACGCACGGCTCATTTCGCTTCCGTTGCCGTTGGGTCGGTTGTCGCTCCTGGGCCCGCTCCTACTGCCGCTCCGGTTGTTGCGCCAGAGTCTACCCTGACACCTGTTGCTGCGCCTGCGGTGTCTCGGGGTATGACCGGTTCTGCCCCCCTTCCACAGCGCTTTGGGGGAGAGCCAACTCAGTGCCGAGGTTTCCTTAACCAGGTGGGCATTTATTTCGAGTTGCTGCCACATGCCTTTCCTACTGAGAGATCAAAGGTGGGCTTCTTGATCTCGCTGCTCTCGGACAAGGCCTTGGCCTGGGCCAGCCCTTTATGGGAGAACAACAATCCGGTGGTTGCCAAGTTTTCCGGTTTTGTTGCTTCTCTTCGGAAGGTATTCGATGTGCCGGCTCGTGCTGCCTCTGCTGCGAAGCTCCTTATGTCCATCAGACAGGGTTCACGATCCGTAGCTGAATACGCCATTGAGTTTCGTACCCTGGCAGCAGAGGTGGGCTGGAATAATGAGGCTCTGGTCGCTGCTTTCTCTCATGGTCTCTCGGATGCCTTGAAGGATGAGGTTGCAGCTAAGGACCTACCAGTGGAGCTCGAGTCTCTTATTTCTTTCCTGATTTTGATTGACACCAGACTCAGGGAGAGACCTTCCTTTAAGGAGAGCCTGCGGAGGTCTTCTAACAGATTGGCGCCTACGTTTGCTGTCCCACCCGTGCCTCCCTCTCCTCCCACGCCTCCTGGGGATGACTTGTCTGGGGGTGAACCCATGCAGCTGGGGTTTGCTCGCCTGTCCGAGGGGGAGAGGGTACTCCGGAGACGCGAGGGCCGATGCATGTACTGTGGTCTCGGTGGGCATTTTCGGTTGGCATGCCCGAACCGTCCAGGGAAACGCTCGCACCTGAGATCCTGTCGGGGGCAGATCTTGGGTGGAGTCTCCTCGTCCCCGGTTTCCCGTGTTGACAAACCACTGATCACTGTTGTCCTCTCCTGGGTCGGGGGCTCGGTGACGACCCAGGCGTTGGTGGACTCTGGTGCTGGTGGTTTGTTCATTGATAGTGTGTTCGCTGCCGCCAATTCCATTCCTCTGCAGCCTCGAGGTTCCCCACTGGCTCTTGAGGCGATAGACGGCAGACCCCTTCTGCCGCCACACGTGACTCATGAGACCCTTCCAGTGGGGATAGCCATTGGTGCCGTTCACAGAGAGTCGGTCTGTCTCCAGGTGATTTCGTCTCCACACTACTCGGTGGTCTTGGGGTACCCCTGGCTCCAGAAGCATAATCCGACTTTCGATTGGAGATCGGCCGAGATCCTCTCGTGGTCACCGCAGTGTGGGGCTAGTTGCATCCATGGTCCTGTCAAGTTGCTGTGTACTTCCTCGGACTCTCTGTTGCCTCCTGAATACGAAGAGTACCGGGATGTATTCGATAAGGTGCGCGCGGTTGCCCTACCTCCGCACCGCCCATACGATTGTGCCATAGAGTTACAATCTGGTGCCGTTCCTCCTCGTGGCAAAGTCTATCCACTGTCGGTAGCGGAGAATGAGGCCATGGAGGAGTACGTGAGGGAGGCGCTTTCACGCGGACACATTCGCAAATCCTCGTCCCCGGCAGGGGCTGGATTTTTCTTTGTGAAAAAGAAGGGCGGTGAGTTGAGGCCTTGCATCGATTACAGGGGTCTCAATCGCATCACGATCAAGAACGCTTACCCGATACCCTTGATTTCCGAGCTGTTCGATCGCCTCAAAGGGGCCACGGTCTTTACCAAACTCGACCTGAGGGCGGCATATAACCTGGTAAGGATCAAGGCGGGCGATGAGTGGAAGACCGCGTTTAACACCAGGACCGGTCATTATGAATCCTTGGTTATGCCCTTTGGGTTGTGCAATGCGCCCGCAGTCTTCCAGGAATTCATCAACGATGTTTTCCGTGACCTGTTGCAGCAGTGTGTGGTGGTCTATTTGGATGACATCTTGGTATATTCTGAATCCATGGAGGCCCACATTATGGATGTCAGACGAGTGTTGCAACGGTTACGAGAGAACAGGCTGTTCGGTAAGCTTGAGAAATGCGAATTTCACCGATCCCAGGTAACCTTCTTAGGTTACATCATTTCCGCTGAGGGGTTCTCCATGGATCCTGAGAAGGTTTCGGCTGTCTTACAGTGGCCCCAGCCCAGTGGTCTCCGTGCCCTGCAGCGCTTTTTGGGCTTCGCCAATTATTATCGGAAGTTCATCAGGGACTTTTCTATGCTAGCCAAGCCTCTCACGGATCTGACCAGGAAGGGCAGTAATTTCCAGGTCTGGCCGCTCGAGGCCATCCGAGCTTTTGAGGCTCTAAAGTCCGCCTTTGTGTCGGATCCGATTCTGTCGCATCCCAACCCTGGGTTGCCCTTTGTCCTCGAGGTGGACGCGTCTGAGACGGGAGTAGGCGCCCTTCCGTCTCAGCGTAGAACACCAGAGGGTCCTCTGCTTCCTTGTGGGTTTTACTCCCGGAAACTGTCTTCCGCGGAGTGCAACTATCAGATTGGTGACAGGGAGTTATTGGCCATCGTGCAGGCCCTTAAAGAATGGAGGCACTTGCTCGAGGGTTCGGCAGTTCCGGTTCTCATCCTGACGGACCACAAGAATCTGACCTACCTTTCTGAGGCCAAGAGATTGACACCACGTCAGGCCAGATGGGCTCTGTTCTTGTCACGTTTTAATTACGTGGTCTCCTACCTACCCGGTTCCAAGAACATCAGAGCGGATGCCTTATCACGGCAGTACTCCGAGCTGTCCGGGGAGGAGTCGATTCCGACTTCGGTCATACCTCCGAATCAGATCCTGGCCGCCATTCGCACCAGCCTGACCTCTCCCCTGGGTGAGCAGATTTTGGCGGCTCAATCTGGTGCTCCCTCTGGGAGACCCAACGGCAGATGTTTTGTGCCTGAGGAGTTGCGCACTCGGTTGTTGCGAACCTACCATAACTCCAAGGCCACGGGGCATCCTGGAAAGAATCAGCTGTCCTGGGCTGTTTCACGTCTGTTCTGGTGGCCTTCTCTACGTTCCGACATCGCCGCATATGTAGCGGCATGCTCCGTTTGTGCCCAGAGTAAGTCCCCTCGGCACCTTCCGTTGGGCCTTTTGCAACCCATAGCCACCGGGGAGCGCCCATGGTCACACCTGGGGATGGATTTCATTGTGGACCTCCCTGCATCCCGAGGCCATACGGTCATTCTCATGATTGTGGATCGGTTTTCCAAAATGTGCCACTGTGTTCCTCTCAAGAAGTTACCCTCTGCACAAGAGTTGGCCACGATTTTCGCCAGGGAGGTCTTCCGGTTGCACGGTTTGCCCAAGGAGATTGTGTCGGATCGGGGGAGTCAGTTTGTGTCCAGGTTCTGGCGCGCCTTTTGCTCCCAGTTGGGGATTCATCTCTCTTTCTCCTCGGCCTACCACCCTCAGTCCAATGGGGCCGCAGAACGATCCAATCAGGCCTTGGAGCAATTCCTTCGTTGCTATGTCTCCGATCACCAAGACAATTGGGTTGACCTCCTGCCTTGGGCTGAGTTTGCCAGGAACACGGCGGTGAACTCTTCCTCTGGGACGTCTCCCTTCATGGCCAATTATGGGTTCCAACCTGCCGTGTTACCGGAGGTATTCTCTCCCCAGGATATTCCGGCTGTGGAGGATCACCTTTCCGTCCTACGTGCTTCTTGGGTACAGATCCAGAGGTCCCTTGAGGTCTCTGCGCAGCGCCAGAGACTCCAGGCTGATCGCAGACGAGCGCCCGCTCCTTCCTACCAGGTCGGAGACCGTGTATGGTTGTCCACCCGCAACCTCAACCTTCGAGTGCCCACTCCCAAGCTGGCGCCTCGCTTTGTTGGTCCCTTCCGAGTGCTTCGCAGGGTAAACCCGGTAGCCTATGCCCTTGCGCTTCCTCCTGGCATGCGGATCTCCAACGTGTTTCATGTCTCCCTGTTGAAGCCATTGGTGTGTAATCGTTTCACTTCCTCGGTTCCTCGGCCTCGTCCGGTCCAAGTGGGCAATCGTGAGGAGTATGAGGTGAGCAATATCCTGGACTCACGCCTGGTCCGCGGTCGGTTGCAGTTTTTGGTCCATTGGCGTGGTTATGGTCCAGAGGAGCGTTCCTGGGTTCCCTCCGCAGATGTCTATGCTCCTGCTTTGCTCCGAGCCTTCCACGCACGCTTCCCTCAGAAACCGTTCCTTACTCCGCGGAGGAGGGGCCCTTGAGGGGGAGGTACTGTCATGGTCTTACCTTCTTGCCGTCCTCCTTCGGTTGACATGTGCTGGCGGCCATCTTGGTTTCTGGGTTTCTTGTAGCCTCCCACCCTGCGGCTTCTCCTTCCCACTGGGAGGAGCTGGATGCCTAGCTCATATTATAGGAGGTCTGTGGCTTCAGTTCCTTGCTTGGTCCTCCTGTGTTCACATGCTTCTAAGACTGCTGCTGCTTCTGGTTCCTGATCCTGGCCTCGTCTGACTACCCCGCTGGTTCCTGATCCTGGCTTCGTCTGACTACCCTGCTGGTTCCTGATCCAGGCTTCGTCTGACTACCCTTCTGGTTCCTGACCTCTGGCTACGCAAGACCCTGCTTCGGTTTAGCCATCCGTTTGGACTTTTGCTTACAGCTTGATTTCAATAAAGCCTTCTTATTTCCACTTATCCCTTGTTGTACGTCTGGTTCATGGTTCCATGACACTAGGGCAGTGTTCTGTGTCCATAGACTCATCTGCTGTAAGGACAGCGTCCTGACAGCACCCCAAAAAGCCCTTTTCAGGGCTGGTACATCAGTGTGCTTTATTTTTATATATTGAGCCTTGAGCTTGAGAAAGGCTCATGTTGAGCCAAAACGTCGCTCCTATGCTGCTACCACATGTGTGAATAAAACACCGCCTGTTTTACTAAAGGAACCGTCTGGAGTGCAGTCCAATTTTTTTCATTTTATATATATATATATATATATATATATATTGCAGTTGCCTGGCTGCCCGTGTGTGAGTGGCTGCAGGCTCAGTCATAGACAGCACTGTGTGCACAGTGCACACCATTCATACAGGGTGTGACAGAAAATACCTTGCAGATAAAAAAAAATTATATTTTATATTTTTCTGTGACATAATCACATTTGCAAGCCCGTGTGTCAGGCCCACACATACTGTATACTGCTAGTGGCTAGGCCTGCACTCATACCGTTACAGGGTGTCATTCACTCAAATACCTTGCAGAAAAAAAAATTATATTGAACATTTTTCTGTCATATAATCACATTTGCAAGCCCGTGTGTGCATCAGGCCAACACATACTGTATTGTGCCCACTGGCTAGGCCTGCACTCATACCGTTAAAGGGTGTCATTCACTCAAATACCGTGCAGAAAAAAAATATTATATTGAAAAATTTTCTGTTATATAATCACATTTGCAAGCCCGTGTGCGTCAGGCCAACACATACTGTATTGTGCCCACTGGCTAGTGGCTAGGCCTGCACTCATACCATTACAGGGTGTCATTCACTCAAATACCTTGCAGATAAAAAAATTCTATTGACAATTTTTCTGTGATATAATCACATTTGCAAGCCCGTGTGTGTCAGGCCCACACAGACTGTACTGTGCCCACTGCCCACCACTTATATAGGGTGGCACAGTACCTTGCACGCATAGTAACACTTATCTAATAAAAAATGACAGGCAGAGGCAGGCCACGCCGCAGGGGCCGTCGTGTTCATGGTGCTGTGATTTCCACTGGCCCTGGAATAATGCCCAGTGTTCAGAGGCCACGTACCCTGAACCCCAAAAAATCTGAGAAAATAGTTGACTGGCTTACACAGGACACCCAATCTTCAACAGCTTCCGCTAAGAACCTTGACGCACCATCCTCCTCCAGCTCAGCTTTGGTCACCTGCTCTCAAGTTACCACTCTCCCCCCCGCCGCCACCACCACCACTACCACCACAGCCGCTTCACTTGATCCCTCAGAGGAGTTATTTACACATCAGTTGGATGAAATTAGTGATGCACAACCATTATTGCCAGGGGATGTAGATAACAGGGATATGTCTCAGTCAGGCAGCATTACACACATGGACATACAGTGTAATGATGATGTTGTACCCGCTGCTGCTTCCTTTGCTGAGGTGTCAGATACAAGTGAAGTGGTTGATGATGACGATGTGTCCGTGGATGCCACGTGGGTGCCTGCTCGAAGAGAAGAAGAAGAGGGGGAAAGTTCAGAAAGGGAGACAGAGAGAAGGAGGAGACGAGTTGGAAGCAGGGGGAGGTCGTCGCAAGGAGCTAGTGGCACAGTCAGACAGCATGTATCGGCACCCGGGGTCAGCCAGACAGCACGCCAATCAACGCATGCTGTTGCCACCACCAGAATGCCGTCATTGCAAAGCTCAGCAGTGTGGCATTTTTTTTGTGTGTCTGCCTCTGACAACAGCGATGCCATTTGCAACCTGTGCCAAAAGAAACTGAGTCGTGGGAATCCAACACCCACCTAGGTACAACTGCTTTGCGAAGGCACATGATCGCACATCACAAACGCCTATGGGATCAACACATGATGACGAGTAGAAGCAGCACACAAGCTCAAAGCCACCATCCTCCTCCTGGTCCAGCATCTTCAGCCACGTCAACCACTGCTGTCCTCCTTGCCCCCTCTCAACCACCCGCCACTCCGCCTCTCCCCTTCAGCAGTTCCATCTTATCTGCCCACAGTCAGGTGTCTGTAAAGGAAATGTTTGAGCGTAAGAAGCCAATGTCACAGAGTCACCCCCTTGCCCGGCGTCTGACAGCTGGCTTGACGGAACTCTTAGCCCGCAAGCTTTTACCATACCAGCTGGTGGAGTCTGAGGCCTTTTGTCGCTATTGGGACACCACAGTGGAAGGTACCCGGACAATTTTTTTTTTCTAATAAGGCAATCCCAAACCTCTACTCAGTGATTGAAAAGGAAGTCATGGCATCTCTGGCATATAGTGTTGGGGCAAGGGTCCATCTGACCACTGATACCTGGTCTGCAAAGCACGGTCAGGGCAGGTATATCACCTACACTGCGCATGGGGTCAACCTGCTGACAGCTACCAAGCATGGAATGCGTGGCTCTGCAGCGGAGTTGGTGACACCGCCACGACTTGCAGGCAGGCCTACTGCCACCTCCTATACTCCTCATACTCCATCCTCTTCCATAACCTCCTCGGCTGAGTCCTCTTCTGCTGCAGCGTCTGGCTGCACATCAACTGAATCCCCCCAGCTCCCCAGGGGCTATTCCACATCCCGGATACGACAGTGTCACGCTGTCTTGGGGTTGACTTGCCTGAAAGCAGAGAGCCACACCGGACCAGCACTCCTGTCCGCTCTGAACGCACAGGTGGATCAGTGGCTGACCCCACACCAACTGGAGATCGGCAAAGTGGTGTGTGACAATGGAAGCAATTTGTTGGCGGCATTGAATTTGGGCAAGTTGTCACATGTGCCGTGCATGGCACATGTGTTGAATCTCATCGTACAATGCTTTGTGTCTAAGTACCCAGGCTTACAGGACGTCCTCAAGCAGGCCAGGAAGGTGTGTGGCCATTTCAGGCATTCCTACACGGCCATGGCGCACTTTGCAGACATTCAGCGCCAAAACAACATGCAAGTGAGGCGCTTGATTTGCGACAGCCCGACACGTTGGAATTCAACACTCCTAATGTTCGACCGCCTGCTCCAACAAGAAAAAGCCATCAACGAGTATTTGTATGACCGGGGTGCTAGGACAGCCTCTGCGGAGCTGGGAATTTTTTTGCCACGTTACTGGACGCTCATGCGCAATGCCTGTAGGCTCATGCGTCCTTTTGAGGAGGTGACAAACCTAGTCAGTCGCACCGAAGGCACCATCAGCGACCTCATCACATTTGTTTTCTTCCTGGAGCATGCCCTGCGAAGAGTGCTGGATCAGGCTGTAGATGAGCGTGAAGAGGAAGAGGAAGAGTTGTGGTCACCATCACCACCATAAACAGCCTTGTCATAATCGCTTGCCGGACCTGCGGCAACACTGCAAGAGGAGTATGAGGAAGAGGAGTCAGAGGAGGAATGTGGCTTTGAGGGGGAGGAAGACCAACCACAGCAGGCATCCCAGGGTGCTCGTTGTTGTCACCTATCTGGGACCCGTGGTGTTGTACGTGGCTGGGGGGAAGAACAGACCGTCAATGACATCAGTGAGGAGAAGGAACGGGAAATGAGTAGCTCGGCATCCAACCTTGTGCAAATGGGGTCTTTCATGCTGTCATGTCTGTTGAGGGACCCTCGTATAAAAAGGATGAAGGAGAACGACCTGTACTGGGTGGCCACGCTACTAGACCCCCGGTATAAGCAGAAAGTGGCGGAAATGTTACCAAATTACCGGAAGTCAGAAAGGATGCAGCAATTCAAAATCAAACTAAAAAATATGCTTTACACAGCTTATAAGGGGGATGTCACAGCACAACGGGAATCTAACTGGGGAAGAGGTGAAAGTAATCCTCCTCCTACCACGACCACGGCGGCAAGGACAGGACGCTTTACAGATGTGTTGTTGATAGACGACATGCAGAGCTTTTTCAGTCCTACACATCGCCACAGCCCTTCGGGATCCAGCCTTAGAGAACGACACTCTGAGGAGCAATGAACCCCTTGACTACTGGGTGTGCAGGCTTGACCTGTGGCCTGAGCTATCCCAGTTTGCGATAGAACTTCTGGCCTGCCCCGCTTTAAGTGTCCTGTCAGAAAAGACCAGCAAGGGGGCATTGTCACTGATAAAAGAAGTCGCCTCGGTCAAAAAAGTGTTGATTACCTCACCTTCATTAAGATGAATGAGGCAAGGATCCCGAAGGGACTGACAGTAGGGGATATGTTTAACTAACAAAAGGCCTGATGACATGCCTTGGCCTCAAAATGGTCCCCACGCTGCTGTATTTAATGTCTGCATACCGGATGACTTTCGTGAATTCTCCGTCACCAACTAGGGTTCAAGCCGCAATGTTTTAGTCACCTTTCTGCCTTGAAAACATCAATTTTTCCGGCCGCTGCTGCAACAGCGGCTGCAACAATGTTTTTCAGGCATGTGTACATGCCTAATTTTTCTGGCCTCTGGTGCTGCACTGTGGCTGCAAAAACAAAACAAAAAAAAAGGCACATACAAGTGTCAATTCCCCTTTCGTGATCGTTACCTTGTTGTGGTGAAGGGGCTTGCGTATCACAATGAAGCGATCATCACCTCTATGAGTGTGTTGGCAATGTTGCCACACCCCAGATAAGGCCGTTGCTTCATTATGATCAGACCAAAAGTGATCGGCTGGATGTTTTTTCATAGAAAAAACTTAAATTTTTTTAAGTTGTATGGGTGGGTTTTTAATACGTAAAATAAAAAAATCATAATAAAGTCTCTTAATAGTTTATTAGAAATAATGCAGACAATTTAAAAAATCCCCATCAATTCCAATACAAAGCAAGTACAAAGCTCAGAACTAAATTATTCCAGGATGTCATAATGGTTCGTTAATTCGACAATGGTTAATCAATTCGACACACGTCCCCGGATAGGGGACGTAACAGGGATTAAACTGATAGGAATAGTTAAGACACCACTCATATAGGGTGTCACAGCACATTGCTCCGTGCACGCGCAGTGCCCCAACTTGGGAGTAAGAGGACCGACCAAGCTGCTTTTTCCATCTCCCGGTTCCTAAAATCAATTCAGTTTGGTGTATCAGAGTTTGGTCTGTCACTGTGAAGGCAGTCGAAGGTACCCGGCCTAAATTTTTTTTCACAAAAGGCATTCCCACCCTGATATGGGACGTAACAGGGATTAAACTGATGAGAATAGTACTACAGAAAATAGCACTCATATCGGTGTGACAGTAAATTGCACGACGCAGTGACCATGGCGTGGATTCAAACAAAGGGGAGGGTGCCAGCGTTTTTTTTAACCATCTCCCCGTTCGAAAAATCTATTTAATAAATGGACCCCAGATTGGGGATGTCACGTAACAGGGATTAAACTGATGAGAGTAGTACTACAGAAAATAGCACTCATATCGGGTGTGACAGTAAATTGCACGGCGCAGACGCAGTGACCATGGCGTGGATTCAAACTAAGGGGAGGGAGACAGCGTTTTTTTAACCATCTCTCCGTTCAAAAAATCAATTTAATAAATGGACCCCAGATAGGGGACGTAACAGGGATTAAACTGATGAGAAGAGAGAACTATAGAAAATACCACTCATATCGGGTGGGACAGTAAATTGCACGACGCAGTGACCGTGGCGTGGATTCAAACAAAGGGGAGGGAGCCAGCGTTTTTTTAACCATCTCCCCGTTCGAAAAATCCATTTAATAAATGGACCCCAGATTGGGGACGTAACAGGGATTAAATTGATGAGAAGAGAGAACTATAGAAAATAGCACTCATATCGGGTGGGACAGTAAATTGCACAGCACAGACGCAGTGACCGTGGATTCAAACAAAGGGGAGGGAGCCAGCGTTTTTTAACCATCTCCCCATTGAAAAATCAATTCAATTCACTATTCCGGGACCCTTGGTGTTGTACGTGGCTGGGTCGAGGAAGAAACCTTCAATGACATCAACAGGACATGGCTAGCTTGGTATCCAACCTTGTGCAAATGGGAATTTTGCGGTGCATTAAAAGGGGAGTTTGGTCTGTCAATGTCTGTGAAGCGGGCGTAACCCTTACACTACCTGATCGATACAACATCATACCTGATCGTATACACACACTGGATGTTTTAAACCACGTTGTTCCCAAAAAATTGGGATTGTTAGGTGATTTATGCCCTTTATGGATTAAAATCCAACTCTGCGTCAACCATGTAATTTTCCATGGGAGTTTTGCCATGGATCCCCCTCCGGCATGCCACAGTCCAGGTGTTAGTCCCCTTGAAACAACTTTTCCATCACTATTGTGGCCAGAAAGAGTCCCTGTGGGTTTTAAAATTCGCCTGCCTATAGAAGTCAATTGCGGTTCGCCCGTTCGCAAACATTTGTAGAAAATTTTATGTTCGCGACATCTCTACTCTCAAACAGAAGAATGTAATACAACCGACTCGACCACAATTATGAGATTTAAAATAACTCAATAATGTTAATGATAGATATGAACCCTTGCTCTGCACAAACTATGACAAACCTTGCATAATCGGGTAGTATTGCCACACGACTTATAAATTATCAAGCCTGGTATTGACTATGGAATACAATTATTCCAGTCAGAGTTTCCTCTGAAATCAATATTAGATCTTTTATTCAGTAATATGCATCTTTGCTGAATAGTAATAATAATGATGTACTATACATCCGCCCTACAGCGGGTAGTTTTCTAAATATCAGGCTAATTAATTTATATCAATACTACGCATAATAAAGTTATATTTTACCCGAGAATACAGATGATATGCAGAGTCTAAGGGAAGTCAGCTCTAAAGTACGTTCTGGTCATTGGGATTTTATCCGGGGTGTGCTTCCTTTCTTTTGTCCCTTTATTTTTCGTTCTTCTTCCTTGTTCCCCTTGTTTTCCTCCTCACTCTAGTATGTGGTCTAGTATCCAAAACATATCAGTTAGATACACCTTCCTAGCTTGGAGTTTTCCAATCATTTTCGACTAGGCGTGTACATATGATAATGACGGTGATGTCATTGTATTACCCAAAATGCATTTCTGCTGTTTGTGTAATGTTACTCATTTACCCCTAGGTGACACTATTACCTAAGCTATTAGTATCATTCTAGACTTTGTTCTCTCACAGACATCTGTGCCTCCTCTTTTACTCCAATGGGTAATTGATGGTTAGTTAAAATAACACATCTTTCCCTAGACAGAGACACATTAACAATGTTTATACTTAAACTGTTTTCATCATACTCTAGGAGTGTATGCTCTTCCTATTGAGAACTATATCAGATACATAAACGTCCTTAATATGTAACAATATAAACAATACATAGGTCCTATTGATTTTCTTATACAAAAACTAAGGTTGATTATAAGTGTATATAGATATTACAGATTTTCTGCTTCATTAATAGATACCAAACTGTAGAGGTAATGAGCACCAGCTGCGTCTGGAAAATATCCTTATCTTAGTAATAAATCTATAAGGAGACAAGAATGCTTCTTCTCAGACTGGTACATCCATGAGAAGAAACCTTATGAACAGTGTCCTTTCCATGAACCCCTCTTGGCCATCTTTAAAATACATAACATATAACAATATGGTGTCTTATAGGTCTAATCAAATCCACTGTAATTAGGATATTTAGATATAAATGTCATAAACTTATGAAAAAACACAACATTTTAAAGCGACCCTGTCAGCATGATTAACTCTCCAAAAGTCTGCACTTATGCTATAGCTCTGCTGCTGCTTGCTGACCAGTGCTGTGGCAGGCGCAGCACTGTGAAGTGCCTTTTGCGCTGTGGCATTAGAATAATTTTAAAATCTCTGACTTTTTAGTCTAACCAGACTGTCTATTACTCTGTAATTCCTCTAGAGCTGTTTTATGGATGCAGTAGGTTTAAAGAGCACACCAAATGCTTGAAATAACTTCTTTATTACCTTCAACTTTTCTTCATATATAACACTGTCGCCTCCGCAGCAGAAAGATTCACAACATGGCAGCATGCACAAGATGGTGGTTTAACTGTTCAATCTTGTTATTCAACATAAAATGGTGGACATATTTCTCTCTTCAGTATCTGTACTCTCACTTTAAGGTACAAACCGGATTCCCAAAAAGTTGGGACACTATACAAATCGTGAATAAAAACTGAATGCAATGATGTGGAGGTGCCAACTTCTAATATTTTATTCAGAATAGAACATAAATCACGGAACAAAAGTTTAAACTGAGAAAATGTACCATTTTAAGGGAAAAATATGTTGAATCAGAATTTCATGGTGTCAACAAATCCCCAAAAAGTTGGGACAAGGCCATTTTCACCACTGTGTGGCATCTCCCCTTCTTCTTACAACACTCAACAGACGTCTGGGGACCGAGGAGACCAGTTTCTCAAGTTTAGAAATAGGAATGCTCTCCCATTCTTGTCAAATACAGGCCTCTAACTGTATAATCGTCTTGGGCCTTCTTTGTTGCACCTTCCTCTTTATGATGCGCCAAATGTTCTCTATAGGTGAAAGATCTGGACTGCAGACTGGCCATTTCAGTACCCGGATCCTTCTCTTACGCAGCCATGATGTTGTGATTGATGCAGAATGTGGTCTGGCATTATCTTGCTGAAAAATGCATGGTCTACCCTGAAAGAGATGACGTCTGGATGGGAGCATATGTTGTTCTAGAACCTGAATATATTTTTCTGCATTAATGGTGCCTTTCCAGACATGCAAGCTGCCCATGCCACACGCGCTCATGCAACCCCATATCATCAGAGATGCAGGCTTCTGAACTGAGCGTTGATAACAACTTGGGTTGTCCTTGTCCTCTTTGGTCCGGATGACATGGCGTCCCAGATTTCCAAAAAGAACTTTGAATCGTGACTCGTCTGACCACAGAACAGTCTTCCATTTTGCCACACTCCATTTTAAATGATCCCTGGCCCAGTGAAAATGCCTGAGCTTGTGGATCTTGCTTAGAAATTGCTTCTTCTTTGCACTGTATAGTTTCAGCTGGCAACGGCGGATGGCACGGTGGATTGTGTTCACTGACAATGGTTTCTGGAAGTATTCCTGAGCCCATTCTGTGATTTCCTTTACAGTAGCATTCCTGTTTGTGGTGCAGTGTCGTTTAAGGGCCCGGAGATCACGGGCATCTAGTATGGTTTTACGGCCTTGACCCTTACGCACAGAGATTGTTCCAGATTCTCTGAATCTTCGGATGATGTTATGCACAGTTGATGATGATAGATGCAAAGTCTTTGCAATTTTTCGCTGGGTAACACCTTTCTGATATTGCTCCACTATCTTTCTGCGCAACATTGTGGGAATTGGTGATCCTCTACCCATCCTGGCTTCTGAGAGACACTGCCACTCTGAGAAGCTCTTTTTATACCCAATCATGTTGCCAATTGACCTAATTAGTGTTAATTGGTCTTCCAGCTCTTCGTTATGCTCAAATTTACTTTTTCCAGCCTCTTATTGCTACTTGTCCCAACTTTTTGGGGATTTGTTGACACCGTGAAAATTTGAATCAACGTATTTTTCCTTTAAAATGATACATTTACTCGGATTAAACGTTTGATCTGTCATCTATGTTCTATTACAAATAAAATATTGACATTTGCCATCTCCACATCATTGCATTCAGCTTTTATTCACAATTTGTTTAGTGTCCCAACTTTTTGGGAATCCGGTTTGTATTTAAGCACTTTATGATCTCTCTGAGAGGTATATCTGAAATTTTCTATTGGTTTGTTTGTATGCATTTTGGATTGGATTGTTTGCTTTCTATAGCAGCAACCTTGACGCGGTGAGTGGCTTATTACGCTTTGGCCAAAATGTACACCAATGCCTTATTCAACATCCAGCATAAAGGCAAGGCAGAGTGCTGGTTGCAGTGTGCGATTGCATTTTGTGTTTTTACATTTGCTTTCTATAGCAGTTTGTAATTTGCAATGCAAAGGTGGAACTGTAAGTAAACACATAACTAGTTCAGTATACAGTTATAATTACAATACTAACAATAGGAAGATTATATAGTATATCTATTTTAAATACCTATTTTGGCCTCTTGCTTCCATAAAAATATGCGAATGTCTTTTCAGCTCCTCTCCCCGAGTGTATAATGATTCTAGCAGCTCCTGCTAGGGAATTTCCCACACAAGCTGTGTGTGAGGCTGGCTGTGATTGGTTAAGACTCCTGCTGTGTGTGAGCTTACCTTACATTATATAATGAATCTTGAAGGCATATTATCTTTTTCTGCTTCTGTGAACACAATATAACTGTTATATGACATCCAAACATAAAGTCACAGTAAATAACTCTGCTTTTGTCTTTAACATATAAACATGTGAACTGTATTAAGGTTATTAGCAGGTTTAGCTGTATACACATATAAGGCATATTAGCAACCTAGGACAGGTCTTAGCTGTCCAGCTACAAGTGCAGGTGCTGATGACATAATTGAACGCGGAAGTAGAGGCGTCCCTGGAGACAGAGGAGGATTGTTTCTGGGTTAAATTAGGTCATCAGCTCTTGTGCGGTATGGCTATGAAATGCTCGGTAAGCAGCAGCAAAGCTGTAGTACAGGCGCAGATATTTAGAGGTAGTACTCAGGTGCAGAAGACAGGGAAAGATGAGGTGTCTGGCTCTATCAATGAAATGTCAGGGTGCAGTGTTCAGCACACCAAGGGTGCTTATAACGCTACAGCACACCCCTCGGTGTTCCAACATGCAAGAATTTGCATATTTATAAAAGTAATGATATCTATGCATTATTAATACCTATAATTTACATCAGTATGATCAACCCTACCAGGCACTATGTCTGGTTTAGTAGGGTTGATCATGCTGACAGGGCTGCTTCTAATAAAGTACAAGTTTTACTGGATCTTTTCCCATAAACTATTCACCAATCTGCTCAGCTTCTCCTGCTCTACGACATGCTGCCTGCATTTCATGTAAATTACACCGTACAGGACCACCACACCTAGTATTCTAGTTAGTAACATGCAGCAGTGGCCCGGGTGGGAGGTGAGAATGTGTGTGTGTGATGGTGGTACTAGTACTCACGGTGACTTGATGTTGTGTAAATTTATTATCCAGATTTTTCATCCAGTGTCAGTCTGTGTGATAAATCTGGAGCAGTGTCAGGCGGTCTGGTCTTAGTTTACACTGTCTTACTTTCAGACACTATTAGTAAATCCACTCCAGTGTGTCTAGAAAAGTAATGTGGCCAAGAGGAGCTGGAAAATTCAGCAATGCACAGATAGCTGCCATTTCTTCATCAAGATATTTAGTTCTGTTTCATTTTCTTATCTTCACCTTTTCTTTTCCTATTTCCTATAGAATTCCAGATCCTTCACAAGAAACATTTATATGAAAGAACTGAGAAACTTCTAGAGAACAAACCTCCAAGATGTGACCAGAGAGAGGAGAGTTTTTCATTCTGTACACGTTATGTCAACCTTATCATTGTCTCCACTGGTCACTTCAGAAAATGCTCTGAGAACGAGCTCATAGAGACCGGGGTAAAACATGAGGAATACTTAAAGAGAAAACAAAATGAATTACTACGCATTTCCCCCAACAAACTGTTCTGCTGGTGCCACCGATCCAGACTTGTGCCACGTATGGTAATGGTGAGCGGAGTGCCCGGTGTAGGGAAGACCACACTGATGCAAAAGGTTGTCTATGACTGGGTGAAGGGGGATCTCTATCAAAGATTCTCCTTTGTCTTTTTCTTCAAATTCCGTGAACTCAACAGACTGGCTAAAGTTAGTGTGGAGGACATGATCCTTCATCAGTACCCATATCTGGAGGAGCAGCTTAGTAACATCTTACAGGAACCAGAAAAACTTCTCTTTATATTTGATGGTTTAGATGAAAGTCTTCATAACATGGATTTCTCATCACGTCAGTTGTGCTCTAATCCTAAACAGCCAGAACCTTGTGGTCAGATTGTAGTTAGTTTGGTGAGAAAGTCTCTTCTTGATGGTTGTTCTGTCCTAATGACCAGTCGCCCAACCAGACTGGCATCAATTGACTGTAGAGTTTTCCAGAGAATAGTAGAAATCACTGGATTTTTACCTGAAGAACGACAGATGTACTTTAAAAATTTCTTCCCTGACCCTGAACTGGCGGAAAAGGCTTTTAATTATGTGAAGCAGAATGACACCCTGTACACGTTCTGTTACCTCCCGTCCTACTGCTGGATCATCTGTACAGTATTATCCAAGAGCTTCCAGCCAACAAGTAGTGATCAACCGGTGTCATTACCCAAAACTGTCACTCAGCTGTTTGCAATATTTGTCGCCAACATCCTGTCCAATCACTGCCTAGACAAAAGTGACGCTCAGAATATCCTGCAGTCCATCGGATGGATGGCAGAACACGGAGTCATGAATCACAAGCTTATCTTTGATGAACGAGATCTGGACTGCTTCCATGTGGGCAATACTTTAAAGTTCTTATCAAGTTTTCTGATGGAATCGGAGGAACCTGTGTCCTATTCCTTCTTACATCTCACAGTTCAGGAATTCTTTTCTGCCTTGGTGCATTATGTGGATTATTCTCCTGAGAAGTTACAGAAATCACTAAAAGATGCCAAATCCTATCCTGATGGACGAGGTGAGATGTTCCTCCGTTTCCTGTGTGGTCTATCAGACGGCTCCACCAGGTCAATGCTAACTGGATACCTGGACAGACAAGCAACTCAGACATCTATAGATGTCATCACTTGGCTAAAGAACTTCATTCTAGTAGAAAAGAGGCCAATGCAAAGTAAGAAGAACAAGCAATGTCTTCTCAGTACATTTTTCTATCTGTATGAATCCCGGAATAAGGCTCTGGTGCGGGAATCACTACAATCACTCAGATGTCTTGACTTTTCTGATGTTCGTATGTCGGCTCTAGACAGCACAGTGTTAGCATTTATTCTGGAAACCTGCACAAATATAGAAGACCTCAATCTATATGGATGTTCCTTAGACAATGAAGGATTAGAAAGACTTGCTCCAGGATTACATAACCTGCAGTTTCTGAGGTAAAATACTAATTATATTTCATTTTTTTTGTAGTATTCAGGATCTGAAAGATTTATTGTATATATTAGAGATAAGCAAACTGGTTTGTCACAAACTTTGCAAATTTTTGGCTGACAGACCAACCCAAACCTTTTCAGGTTAGTGAAAGTGGTCAGTGGGAAAAATCACTAGGGAGGAAGAAGGGTTCTCATATGACCCTGATAGGGAGAGGGGGGGAGGTTTGCCTTGATTGGCTCCCAGGCCAACAAACAGCCTAGATGAGCCAATCAGTGCTGCAGCAGGCAGGGAGGTTCCCTAGCAGAACAAGCAGAAAGTCACTGTGTGTGGGGCTGTGAATGAGGGTGGTTGGGTGCCAGGAAAATGATCTTAGGGAGCCAGGGACAGTGAAAAGTCACAATCAAGCTTGTATTGTACTGCCAGGGACAGAGAAGGGACAGAGAAGGCAAGGGATAGAATTACAAAGAAGAAGAATTGTGTGTGTAAGAATGGGACAGGCAGGGAAAGCTGTCAGCCAGGGAGTGAGCAGTGAGGAGCTGAGGCTTGCTGTGCCTCCTAGTAAAAACTGCAACTGCTGCAAATCTCAAAGCAGCTACCGGCAAGGACATCCTTTCATTTTTTTCTTATTTTAACAGAAATACATTTGGAAGGGGGGTGGAATAAGCACACAACTGTACAACACGTATTTTACAATCAATGTAGCATTTTAAATTAGAGTGAAAACACCTGGAATACTAGTCCAAACTCAGTGTCAGGGCATCTCCATATAGCTAAAGTTTTTTAAGTTTTAAAAGGTTGCAGGGTAGCACCCAAAATTATCTATGATATTCAGCCTAAATCCATGTATTTCCATCCCCACACAATTACGGTTCACATTTTTGGGGTTGTTAAATTTATTAAAACCAGCATTTACATGTCTTATAATACGCAGGGTAGCGGAGGATAATTGCTGAGAGTAATGACCTGACATACTAGGCCAAAATCCGTGCTGTTAAAGGGGTTATCCAATATTATAAACTGCCCTCCCTATGTGCCGCACCTTTAACATTGACTATACTTACCCTGCTCCCTGCGCCCATCCTGGTCCCCCCCACCACCGCTGCTTCTTTTCCCCCGTGCGCCAATGAAAACATCCAGTATCGGGGGGAGCAACCAATGGCAGGTGGGGACGGGGTCGAGTCTCCCTAGAATCATGAATGACGCAGTGTGGGGACCCGGGTAAGTATATTCCCTGTGAGGGGCCCGGCACATGGGGAGGCAGTTTATGATATTGGATAACCCCTTTATAATCTTCAGTCACTCAAAGTGTTGGCATGGTGGAGAGGGCTAAATAATTGCTTAGTAGTTTGCCAACTTTAGTTTTAGGCTACTTTCACATCTGCGTTTTTTTAATTCAGGTTTTGAGATCCGTCAGAACCTGAATTAGGCTTCTTTCACACCTGCGTTTACATTTTCCGGTATTGAGATCCGGCAGAGGATCTCAATACCGGATAAAAACGCTTCTGCTTTGTCCCCATTCATTGTCAATAGGGATCAAACGGAACTGAATAGAACGGAGTTCTCCAAAATGCATACCATTCCATTTGGTTGCATTTCCATACCGGAGAGCAAACTGCAGCATGCAGTGGTTTTTTCTGTCCAGCATGGGATGCAGAGCAAAACGGATCCGGCTTGACCCACAATGCAAGTCAGTGGGGACGAATCCGTTTTCTCAGACACAATAGAAAACTGATCCGTTCCCCATTGACTTTCAGTGGTGCTTATGACTTATTTGTCTTGGCTATGTTAAAGATAATACAACCGGATCCGTTCATAATAGATTCAGATGGTTGTATTATCTGAACAGAAGCGTTTTTGCTGAGCCCAGCAAAAACGCTAGTGTGAAAGTAGCCTAAGTCAATGGTGCCTGATCTGTGTTTTTATTTTATTTTTTTCTTACAGAAAAAAATTGATTCGGCACCCATTGACTTACATTGATTTTCATGCCTGATCAGATTTCTTAAGTTTTGATTTAATCCAACCGGATCTGGCCGAAACTGAGCCATCAGGATGTATTAGGCTACTTTTACACTAGCGCTAGCAGGGTCCGGCAGGGGAACAGCCTGTTGGATCTGTGCTAACGCGAACCCACAAGTGCAGCCGGATGTCTGCTCCAACCCCTTTAATGGGGACAGGTCGGACATGCGACCGGAGTGAATGGGGCCAGAGCGAACTTCCGCTGAGGAGAAGGAAGGCATCGGATTCCTTTGGGGCACTCTCTGGGTTAAAGGGGTTCTATTGACGGATGGTTGTCGAGATGCCCTTGGTGGTATGGGTTTTAGGTGCAGGAAAGGCAGGGTTTCTGATGTCTTTGTAACGCCAGCACCCTTTGGTGTAAGTAGATGATGAGTTTGCACAATTAGGAGACCAGTTCTCTTGCAAATCCAAGTTTTTTACTGAAGCTGATCCAAAAGTCATCAATGTACACAAAAGTCATTTACAGCAAGGCGGCTTCTACAACGGTTCAGAGTGGTTTCAAAAAGTTGCATAAGGGGTAGTTTTCCTCTATAGCAATCAATCTTCCTCTCTTATTTCTCCAGCCTGGAGGGATGCACTATGTCTGTCATACAGTATAGTTGTCTACTTTTGCAGCATGCCAGACCTGCAGGGTATAGCGATAGTGAGGTCACGGTATGGGCAATCGAGGGTTAATCACTTTTCTGAGGGGAACCCTGGGCAGGCATGCGACAGTGAAGGAGAGGTAGACACTAGTTCCTCTGGGGCACACTCTGGATGTAGGGACCAGGCCTGATGGTGTGTGAGGTGCCCTGGATGTTGCAGGTATTTTGAATGCCTTAGGTAAGGTCCCTTTAAGAATCGTGACGCCAGTGCCTGTAACGGTGGCACATCGGTTTGCAGGAGGATTAATGGAGTACACAGGTGGTAAACCAAACGTTGCTTTACTTTGTGAAACAGTCCAACTTTATACAAGTAATTGCAGTAGTTGATAATGCAGTCCTTCACAGTACAAATGCACAGCAGGTTTACTTTACAGCACAGCAGGTTTCAATCTTGCAAGATACTTGGAGGGTATACAGTTAATGCTTTGCAGTACATTGCTGCTCTATCCCCACAGCTATTTTAGCTGGCTGGATCCCAAGGCCCGGATGCCTAATTGCTGGCTTGAATCCTTGGTATATAAAATCCTTCCTCCAGTATTGGCACTTGCTTAAGGTTACAATACCTTGGTTTCCCAGCTGGCTTCACTGCTGGATGGGAAAGATGACTGCAGGTTTCTCCCAGGAGGTCCTCTCCTACTACTGGGGTATCTCAACTGAGCTAAGCTTAGCCTCAGGAGCTTCAGGCTGACTAGGTGACTCCTCTAGTCCCCTGGAATACACTAACTCTCCCCTGTCTGGGCTGTCCTATATCCTCTAGCTCCCTCTAACGCCTGGGAGGCTAAACTGCACCCTGACAGGCCTGACACCCAGATAATACAGGGAAATGCATACACATGACAGTAAATGCAATAAACACATTAACCCTTGTGTAGTGCCCACCTTTACCTAGTGGGACACTACACTTTGTATCCTCTTTAGTAATATCTCTGGACATAAATTGGACTTGCAACTATTTAGCATATGATTCGTTATGCAGATTATTGTCATGTAACTGCGTTGTTACTGTTTTTCTCCTAAAATTCTAAATTAAAATTTGTATTATTTTGTTTGCATTTTGTAAATCCACCTTTGACTTTCAGCACTACCTGAATCCTCCTGGGCAGGCTCTCCATAACATTCAAGCATGTCTGGACCAAATCTGTTCCCAGATTGGACCAGGTAGCTGGATCGGGCTGCTGAGGTTTGCTCCCATCTGTGTCCCCAGCCGCGGTTCAGCCGCTGCTTACTTTCAATGGGCGGGGCAGAAGCCAGGCAGATGCTGGGGAGAATTAAGGGAGGCTGCGGTTCTCTGGAACAGTGTGCCAGAAGCATCCCTTCAAAAGGGTGCTCCTGCGGAGCTTAGTGGGCAGCTGAATCTCCATACGTGGGTGAGCACGATGCCAATGCGGCTTAGAGCACCATGCACATCCTCTCCAGGTTTTTCTCAGTCCCCTTCAGGTGGCCCCTAGCGTGCCCACAGGGAGAACCAGAGAACTGGTATGAGAATGGATTTGCTGCCCAAATCCGATGAGTCACTCCACAAAGTCGGCCATATTTTTTAAGCACATTAGTCAAAAGTGTCGGGTAACACACAAGAGGAGACATTGGTTCCGCCACCTTGTGGAACAACGATGAGAATACCCAGCATTTTAATCAAGTGTGAACCGAGCAATGTGCCTCGATAGCCTGACAAATTTTACAAGGTTTTCCAGATCTACTTTTGCTGAGGTTCTCATTTATGTCTGAACATTTAAAATGTCTTTTTGAGCATTTACAATGTGAAAGTATAAATGGTGAAACATTTGACAATGTTTAAACACTATTACTATGTCACTTTTTTATATTTCCCACAGTGGGTAAATGGGCGGTTGGTGACCTGAAACTTTGGCACAACCCCAAGAGAGTGGCAGGAAGAATTATCTCCTGGGCCCACGGGCGGCGGTGGGATTTGTCTCATCCTTATCTAAGGCATGACTAGGGACCATTATTTAGCAGCTGCGGTTTGGCCAATACTGACGGGTTGCAGGTTTGGTGCTGGCCAATACCTGGGTCACTGGGGGCCCCAGAATAAAAATAAATTTTTCCTTTCTTTTCCAATCGATGAAGAAAAATGCAGTGGTGGCCAGCGACAATGGGCGCAATATCCTGGCCTCCCTGAACCTGGGAGAAATGGCACATGTGCAGCGACTGGGCCGCAGGGTCAATGTGTGAGTTATGGTGGGCTGATGGGCAGTTCTGTAGAGCTCCCTGGGCAGTCGTGCAGTGAATGGAAGGACAGCACCGTAAGGTGCAATGGAGAATAGAGACGAATAAGTACAGTCAAAGGCTGATGAACAAAAATGGGAACTTCACTTCCAATTAATTGCCTCGAGGTAGTTAGTACAGTTTATTTACATGGCAAGGGTGACAATCCATATGATGCATACATGATTGGCTTGGCTGTAATTCTAGTAACAAGCTTGACAAGTGGTCCATTGAGATTTTCCTCTGGCCGGTATGAGAGAGTTCCTTTCTATACATCCTCACCATGTCCACACTCTAGCAGCCAGATACTGGATATAATAAAGACTCTTACTTGTGTTTGAAAACCCACAGAGCGGTCTCCCTAACGGTGGGCATGAATCCTCTGCTCCATTGTTTGCACTGGTTGCTTTCAGAAACGGATCCACATTGTCCATAGAGGAATATGGTAATGAACAACCTTGTGCCTAGTCGTCTAGCTGTGTCCAGGTGCTTTTAGGCTTCTCCCGGTCACTGGTGCTGTGGAGTCCATACGCTAATACTGCTCCTATCTCCACTAGACTTTCTATATATCGCAGTTTACTCTGGTCTGTGCTAGGTAGCTGTAAGTATGTTCTCCACACTCCCTCAGCTTGGCCAGGGCCAAGCGGCTAAAATCGCAGCTACATATTGGACTTTGCTTCCTCTGCTCTTCACACATTACTATTTCTCTCCTTACTTCTTCCTCCTCCCAACTCCTCAGCTTCACCTCTCTACTCCACACTGCACTCCTACCCTCTATGGTGTGTATATATATATATATAAATATATATATATATATATACAGTACAGACCAAAAGTTAGGACACACCTTCTCATTCAAAGAGTTTTCTTTATTTTTATGACTATAAGAAATTGTAGATTCACACTGAAGGCATCAAAACTATGAATTAACACATGTGGAATTATATACATAACAAAGAAGTGTGAAACAACTGAAAATATGTCATATTCTAGGTTCTTCAAAGTAGCCACCTTTTGCTTTGATTACTGCTTTGCACCCTCTTGGCATTCTTTTGATGAGCTTCAAGAGGTAGTCACCTGAAATGGTTTTCACTTCACAGGTGTGCCCTGTCAGGTTTAGTAAGTGGGATTTCTTGCCTTATAAATGGGGTTGGGACCATCAGTTGCGTTGTGGAGAAGTCAGGTGGATACACAGCTGATAGTCCAACTGAATAGACTGTTAGAATTTGTATTATGGCAAGAAAAAAGCAGCTAAGTAAAGAAAAACGAGTGGCCATCGTTACTTTAAGAAATGAAGGTCAGTCAGTCCGAAAAATTGGGAAAACTTTGAAAGTGTCTCCAAGTGCAGTCACAAAAACCACCAAGCGCTACAAAGAAACTGGCTCACATGCGGACCGCCGCAGGAAAGGAAGACCAAGAGTCACCTCTGCTGCGGAGGATAAGTTCATTCGAGTCACCAGCCACAGAAATCGCAGGTTAACAGCAGCTCAGATTAGAGAGCAGGTCAATGCCACACAGAGTTCTAGCAGCAGACACATCTCTAGAACAACTGTTAAGAGCAGACTGTGTGAATCAGGCCTTCATGGTAGAATATCTGCTAGGAAACCACTGCTAAGGACAGGCAACAAGCAGAAGAGACTTGTTTGGGCTAAAGAACACAAGGAATGGACATTAGACCAGTGGAAATCTGTGCTTTGGTCTGGTGAGTCCAAATTAGAGATCTTTGGTTCCAACCACCGTGTTTTTGTGCGACGCAGAAAAGGTGAACGGATGGACTCTACATGCCTGGTTCCCACCGTGAAGCATGGAGGAGGAGGTGTGATGGTGTGGGGGTGCTTTGCTGGTGACACTGTTGGGGATTTATTCAAAATTGAAGGAATACTGAACCAGCATGGCTACCACAGCATCTTGCAGCAGCATGCTATTCCACCCGGTTTGCGTTTAGTTGGACCATCATTTATTTTTCAACAGGACAATGACCCCAAACACACCTCAAGGCTGTGTAAGGGCTATTTGACCATGAAGGAGAGTGATGGGGTGCTGCGCCAGATGACCTGGCCTCCAGTCACCGCACCTGAACCCAATCAAGATGGTTTGGGGTGAGCTGGACCGCAGAGTGAAGGCAAAAGGGCCAACAAGTGCTAAGCATTTATGGGAACTCCTTCAAGACTGTTGGAAGACCATTTCAGGTGACTACCTCTTGAAGCTCATCAAGAGAATGCCAAGAGTGTGCAAAGCAGTAATCAAAGCAAAAGGTGGCTACTTTGAAGAACCTAGAATTTTCAGTTGTTTCACACTTTTTTGTTATGTATATAATTCCACATGTGTTAATTCATAGTTTTGATGCCTTCAGTGTGAATCTACAACAGTCATGAAAATAAAGAAAACTCTTTGAATGAGAAGGTGTGTCCAAACTTTTAGTCTGTACTGTGTGTATATATATATGTATATATATATATATATATATATATATATATATATATATATGAGCTCAATGGACAAATGGCTTAGGATGAATGATGGAGGCTCTAAATAGAAAAGACACCTCAAAACACCACAAATGCCATAAAATTGTGACCCACTCTAAAGGCGCCACTCTTGTGTCGAAATCAGTACAGTAAAAGGAGAAAATAAAATATTAATCTCATATAATAGTAAAACAATTCTTGATTAAAAGTACTGTATGAATAGTAAGGGTACAACTCACTTTACTGGGGGATGTCTGTTGGATAAAGCTCAAGACACCTTCAGACAGAGCTGCCCTGGCCGGGTTCGCTTGTACAGTGGTAGGAAATTATGGCAGCTGGACATCCAACGTCTGGTCAATTTTCCTTTATTCAATAAAACATACGGCATCCAACGTGTTTTGGGGGTCTGAGTTGAAGCCCCCTTCTTCAGGAGTAATGCAGATCAAGTGTATACAAACGTACATGTAACACACTTTTATATCATTGGGTATATTCAGAAAAAAAGCGGGAATTCAAAAGTCAATGTGGAACGCATGCTAAAAATGGCTAAATAAGCGAGAGATTCATTGTAAAAGTAGTAAACAGATTGTGGAATTACTTATGAGAAGAAGGGGGAGTAGTCCAGGGTAATAGCAGATGTAGGGCGATGTTATATATAGGAAGCGGCACTGCTCGGTGTGCCACTTCCTGTATTATGCATTCCAGAGTGGAACGCAGGAGGGAGAGACAATGGAGGTGGTGTCGGCACCTCCCAGTCACGTGTGCGTGAAGCGCACCGGACTCAATACCGGAAGCCGTAGAGGTTTCAACATGCGTTTCACCGTGGAGCGCAGGAAGTGGTAGAGGGTTGGACCTGCGTTCCACCGTGGAGTGCAGGGGGATTATGCGATTCCTATAAGTTTAGCTGGATTTACAAAATAAGGAAAAGTAAACGGGATGGGATTATGAGTTATAGAAGAAGAAATTTTATATCTATATGGTAATTGATCCGATCAGAGTATAAGTCAATTGATATGTTATCAAGAACAATATATTATAAAATTATACATTATGAAATTGAAAAAAAGAGGGTGCTGATAAGGCATATGTATATGATATGAAAAAATAAGTATATGTATAAATATAAAAGTAGGTAATTAGGAAGATGGTACTAGTAGAACATATGTATGTGGTACAACGCTAGTGTGAATATACATACTGTATATGAAAGCATAGAACAAATATATGAATATAAATAAAAATATGAATAAATGCATAAATATATAAACATATAGTCATATACAAACCGTATTCCCAAAAAGTTGGGACACTATACAAATCGTGAATAAAAACTGAATGCAATGATGTGGAGGTGCCAACTTCTAATATTTTATTCAGAATAGAACATAAATCATGGAACAAAAGTTTAAACTGAGAAAATGTACCATTTTAAGGGAAAAATATGTTAATCAGAATTTCATGGTGTCAACAAATCCCCAAAAAGTTGGGACAAGGCCATTTTCACCACTGTGTGGCATCTCCCCTTCTTCTTACAACACTCAACAGACGTCTGGGGACCGAGGAGACCAGTTTCTCAAGTTTAGAAATAGGAATGCTCTCCCATTCTTGTCTAATACAGGCCTCTAACTGTTCAATCGTCTTGGGCCTTCTTTGTTGCACCTTCCTCTTTATGATGCGCCAAATGTTCTCTATAGGTGAAAGATCTGGACTGCAGACTGGCCATTTCAGTACCCGGATCCTTCTCCTACGCAGCCATGATGTTGTGATTGATGCAGAATGTGGTCTGGCATTATCTTGTTGAAAAATGCAGGGTCTTCCCTGAAAGAGATGACGTCTGGATGGGAGCATATGTTGTTCTAGAACCTGAATATATTTTTCTGCATTGATGGTGCCTTTCCAGACATGCAAGCTGCCCATGCCACACGCACTCATGCAACCCCATACCATCAGAGATGCAGGCTTCTGAACTGAGCGTTGATAACAACTTGGGTTGTCCTTGTCCTCTTTGGTCAGGATGACATGGCGTCCCAGATTTCCAAAAAGAACTTTGAATCGTGACTCGTCTGACCACAGAACAGTCTTCCATTTTGCCACACTCCATTTTAAATGATCCCTGGCCCAGTGAAAACGCCTGAGCTTGTGGATCTTGCTTAGAAATGGCTTCTTCTTTGCACTGTAGAGTTTCAGCTGGCAACGGCGGATGGCACGGTGGATTGTGTTCACTGACAATGGTTTCTGGAAGAATTCCTGAGCCCATTCTGTGATTTCCTTTACAGTAGCATTCCTGTTTGTGGTGCAGTGTCGTTTAAGGGCCCGGAGATCACGGGCATCCAGTATGGTTTTACGGCCTTGACCCTTACGCACAGAGATTGTTCCAGATTCTCTGAATCTTCGGATGATGTTATGCACAGTTGATGATGATAGATGCAAAGTCTTTGCAATTTTTCGCTGGGTAACACCTTTCTGATATTGCTCCACTATCTTTCTGCGCAACATTGTGGGAATTGGTGATCCTCTACCCATCTTGGCTTCTGAGAGACACTGCCACTCTGAGAAGCTCTTTTTATACCCAATCATGTTGCCAATTGACCTAATTAGTGTTAATTGGTCTTCCAGCTCTTCGTTATGCTCAAATTTACTTTTTCCAGCCTCTTATTGCTACTTGTCCCAACTTTTTGGGGATTTGTTGACACCGTGAATATTTGAATCCACGTATTTTTCCTTTAAAATGATACATTTACTCGGATTAAACGTTTGATCTGTCATCTACGTTCTATTACAAATAAAATATTGACATTTGCCATCTCCACATCATTGCATTCAGTTTTTATCCACAATTTGTTTAGTGTCCCAACTTTTTTGGAATCCGTTTTGTATTTTCATAGTTACCATGTGGCTCGATAGTGACTGCACCACTAAAAAGTCATATCTAATACACAACTGTGATTTTGGCACAGTATCCTCTGTGCTACCTGAACTATTTGAAACAGAGGGGCTGCATAGGGTAATGGTACAGTTTTCTTCCACCATAGGGTGTGCTAGTTTGCAGCATTGCTCAGATGCTATAACAATAGTTTCCATGGGTCCAGCACGATACCTGCATAGTGCACCGACAACGTGGTGCATGGGGTTGACGCAGAGTTGGTCCGTCAAGGGGATGTGTCCACATTTCAGAACAGGTCACATTTGAAAACGCAACCTGCCTCTGAATGTAGAATAATACGCTACCTGCTATTAGAAAAATAGTGTCTTAATCTGATTGAAAGATGAAAAAAAACCTCTATTTATAAATCGAAGTAGTCAGTGAATAGGGTACTCTAAATTTTGGCTCTCTATATTTTTTTGAAAACAAAAATGACTGGAATTACATAATTTAGTTTGTTTCCACATACGAAATCTTCTCCCTCATTTTTTACAGGAAAGCAGTAAATGCGAATCCCTCATTAAGCCCCTTTGGACTAAGGCTGTCAAGTCGATAAATCCATCTTGTTTCTTCTTTCAGAAGGATGACTTACTGGGATGGAAGAATTCTCCTCCGGCTAGATTCACAGAAACCCCCTTACTTACCAATAACCACACTGACACCTTCTTGCTTGGTAAAATGACCATTACGGCCAACTTTATTATCCACACAAACAATAATAATAACAACAAACACTTTTATACATCCTTCAACATTATGAGCAATTATACCATAACAAGGATCCTGGAGGGCAACCCCAACAAGCGGTATCTTCCGTAACCATCTCTCCTTGTACTTCAAAGTTACCCTTGGCCGCACTCACCGACCCAAGGGCACCAAATCCTTGAAGTATCCAAGTATCTCCTCCTGTAGGCCTTTTAGCCCAAACAGGAGCCCCATCCTCGGCATTCACAAACCACATGAGATACAGGCTCCAACATGTCCTGCATCTCTTAAACCATTGTATTGCTCCCCCAGGATCTCTTACCAATCAGCCACAAGAAGACCACCGGTGACACCTCACCTGTGGGCGTCCTGCCACACCCTCAGAGCAATTTCCAACCCCTCCTGAATACCCAAGGCCCACATGTCAATCCCCACCTCATTAAGGTGCACGCCATCAGATCTCAAGAACTGAGGCGACGCCGCCTCCAATTCCCGATGATGAACCACCACGCCTCCTTGCCTGCGAACAAAGCGCCCCACCTCCTTGTTCAACTTCGCCCTCGCCTTGTTGATCCTCTCCACCGACCTAGCAAAACGCCAACTACTCCGCGCCACCACCTCCGACCAGACCAACAGCAAATCCGGAAAATCCGACATCAAGCGCAACACATCCAACTTAATGTCCCGAATCACGTCCCGCGAGCGACGAACCCCCAGATCATTGCCACCCACATGCAAAACCAAAACATCAGGCGGGCGATCCAACAGAACGTTCGTATGAATCTCAGGCAACACCCACCCCCAAAGAAGCCCCCGTATACCAATCCACCGAACTTGCAACTCCTCCATCGAAAACCCCAATTGACGGCCGTTCCTCCGAACGTCTGCTCGCAAAGCCCCCCAGTAGACGTATGAATGCCCAAAAATCCACGCCAGGCAAGGAGCAGCCCCTGCAACAAAACAAACAAAATCAACATAACGTATAAAAACGTCCCCCCACGCCAACCACACAAAGCAGCCTATAAAAACAATTCCACCCCCCCACATCATAAGAGATGAGGCCGAATATATGAACGGAAACAATCCGACTCCCATCGCCCCATGCGCTTTATCACCTCCTCTGCAAGCCCCCACCTGGCAGCCTCAGTCGCGGCCCCAATCCGAAACGAGTGCGATGCAAAATCCCCCGCCGGAAGACCCACGGCCGACAAACACCTCCTAAATACAGCCACAAACTGAAACCGAGACAAACATGAACCATCCACATGAACCAGCAACGCGCCCGGGCCGCGCGGACGCAACGCCAAAAATTCCTCGACACACCGCACCGGGCAAACAACCGACCCCGCAAGCGGCCTAAGCCACAACACCACACCCTTACCCACCTGATCCGTCTTAGACCTGCGAACCAAACACCTCAAAGCACCGTCCACCAGCACAACATCCTCACACAACAAACCACCCCCACTCGCGCGACTAGCAGCCACCAGCTCCGAAATCCGAAAAGCCCCAAAAAAGGCCAAAGCAAACGCCGCCCGAAACAGACACACTTCATACGCTGACCTGCACACCGACCCCGCCACTTTCCACAGCAGCTGCAACACCGCAAAGGAAACCGGCCTACGACCATCCCTCCGCACCGCACCACGACGGTAACCCTTCAAAGCCTGGCGCACCATAAAACACCTAGACACGTCAGCCAAGCCCCTCAAGCGCAACCAAAAGGCGACAGCCGCCACCCTCTTCGATGCGACCGAAAAAGACAGGCCATCCGCATAAGACTGACCCACCCAGAAAACCAACAACAGACGAAAATCCTCAAAGGAACTACAACCCCCCATCCGCTCAATCAATTCCTCCCACAACGCCCACACCGAAGAATAGGCCGCCCACGTACCTCTACTCAGAGACTGTCTAATCAGGCCCGCCGACACCCCAAGGCCACGCTCCAGAGCCACTGGGGGCAGGGCAGCCCCTCGACCTCGGCCCCCGGCGCCAGGCTGCGGAACCGATCCCACTGAAAGCGAGAGAGGGAATCAGCAATCCACCCCAGGCACATGCACCGCAACAAAACACGCATTCAACTGCAATCCCCGTAACACTAGATGTCGCAGCAAATTCAAGACCGGAGGCGAGTTCGCCGTCTGACTATTAATCGCCTGCACAACACCCATATTATCACAATAGAACCGAACCCGCCGGTCCCTAAGCCTGTCCCCCCACAACTCAGTAGCCAAAACAATAGGAAAAAGCTCTAACAAAACCAAATTAGTAAGGAAACCAGCCTGCCTCCATTCGACCGGCCACGCCCCCGCACTCCACTGACCCTGACAAAAGACCCCATAGCCAAACGAGCCCGACGCATCGGAGAACAAGTCCAAATCAACACTACCAACAACCGCCTCCATCCACACCGACCTACCATTATACTCAGACAAAAAGGTCTCCCATACCACCAAATCCTCCTTCACCGCAGCAGGCAAACGCAAATAATGAAAAGGAGCGACAACCCCTGCCGTAGCTAGCGCCAAACGACGACAAAAAACCCGCCCCATCGGCAAGATGCGGCAAGCGAAATTCAATTTACCCAGGACCGATTGGACCCGCTTGAGCTGGACCTTCCTTGCCTTCCGCAAAAACACCACGTCCTCCAACAAGCCAGACACCTTATCACCAGGCAAACGACACTCCATTGCCACACTATCTATCTCAATCCCCAAAAACTTTATCACCGTGGAGGGGCCCTCAGTCTTATCAGCCGCCAATGGAATCCCAAAACGCGCCGCAACCCTCTCCATGGTATGCAACAGAACAGAACACACCCTAGATCCGGCCGGACCCAAAAACAGGAAGTCATCCAGATAGTGCAACACTGAACTCCAACCCGCCTCCCTCTTTATCACCCACTCCAAAAAAGAACTGAACGCCTCAAACAGAGAACACAAAATCGCGCAACCCATCGGCAAACAACAATCAACATAATAACAGCCGTCCCACTGAAAACCAAGCAAGTGAAAGCTATCAGGGTGAATAGGCAACAACCGAAAGGCGGCCTCAATGTCCGTCTTCGCGAGCAGGGCGCCCTGCCCAAAACGTCGCACTCACCGCACCGCCTCGTCAAAAGACGTGTACGAAACGGAACACAGCTCATCCGCTATACCATCATTCACCGACCCCCCCAGCGGATAGGACAAATGATTAATAAGCCGGAACTTATTGGGCTCCTTCTTAGGGACCAAACCCAAAGGAGAAACCCACAAGTCCGGCAAAGGACACTCCACAAAGGGGCCCACAACCCTGCCAGCAGCAATCTCACCCGCAACCTTGTCCCTAACCACAGCCGGATGGCGCAACGCTGAGGACAAATTCCGCAGCGCGCGACCAACGCCACCTGAAGCACATGGAATCACAAAACCATCGGTAAATCCCGCCCACAACAACTGCGCAGCCTCCTTATTTGGATACATCCTTAAATAAGGCTCCATCTCGGCCACCCTCACCGGCGTCACCCCTCTTCTGCACAACCTCGGATCCCTTACCCTTTCCCCGCTTGAAACATCTCGACAAGCTATGGGAACCGCCGCAGCCGGAGCACTCATGCTTAAACCGACAGTCGGACAAGAACCTGCAATGACCCTCATTGTATTGCCAACAACAACCCCTCCTACTTCCCCCTGAGGACTCAGAGGCCGAGGCACCCCCGGCCGCCCCCCGAAAGGGCTGGGAGCCCCCCCTCGGGGCCGCCATCAACCTCATCCATAGACCAATATCCTTATGGTCCCAACGAATGCTAGGCCTGACCGCCTTCCGCTGCCGGAACTGCTCATCATACCTAAGCCACGCCACACCCCCATAGGTCCTATGCGCCTCGCCGATGGCGTCCATATAACAGAAGAGCGCAGAGCAGTGCCCCGGCGCCCTCTCCCCAACCACACTAGCTAAAATCGCAAAGGCCTGCAGCCAATTCTGAAAGGTACGCGGAATCAACCTGTACCGCCTCCTCTCCTCCTCCTCCTTCTTACTCTCATCCAGCTTACCCCTATCCAAATTAAACTTCTCCAACGGAAGCAACGAAAAAATCTCCACATACTCGTCCCGCCATATCTTTTCCTTAACCTCCTGCTTCAAGTGAGACCCCAGCGGCCCCTCAAAACACACATAAATCTCGCCCTTAGCGCGTCCGCCAACCGAACCCCATCACCCACTTCGCCCGCAACCTTCGCTACGACACCTGACCCGAGCGCAGGGCCACCCCCCACAACGGCGTCCACACCAACCCCCACCGAAACCTGCGCCATCCCCTGCTCCTGCCCCACAGGCCGAACCGGAGCCCAGACCGGTACTGGAGACCCCCCGGACCCCGAACCCAAACGAGACAGCAATGACAACATACCCGACAACACCTCCCGAACCAACACATCAGAACTCCCCACAGTATCCGCAATAGCACCCCCTCCCCCCACACTGTGTCCTTGACCCGCCGATCTCTCACCTGGCCGTCCCCGGAGACCATCACCGGCAGCCGCGGAACTCCTTCCAGACGTCAGCAGAGGCGAAGACAACCCACGTGGCACGGCATCATCCCCCACAGGAACGTCCACAACGCCTGCCGCCGAATCCTCACACGACTCCACTTCCCCATCTTCCAGTTGCGACGTCTCAAAATCCCCCTGCACCTGCAGGTGACCGCCATCCCGAAAATCCTGCGCCGCACCGGCCCCCACACTGGGCCGCAGGTCCTCTTCATCAGACAATCCCAGCATCCCCGGCTCTCCAGCTGGATCGCTGGAAGCCGCATCCTGAAGCACCAAATCCGGGGGCGGAGCACCAACCACAGCCCCATCCAGGCTGCCATGACGCCGACTCACCGCCAGGGGCCGCGACGCATGCGCCGAAACCCCCCGTCCTCTTCGCTCACCAGATCCCGAACGTTCCTGCCGCCGACCGGAAGCCGCCGGCCGCGGCGCAGAAGACCTCTCCCCTCTCCTCACCGGAAGGCCCAGGCTGCCAGACTGCCCGACCGCACCACTCCACCGACCAGCAGGTAAGGCCGCAAGGGTTCGCTCCCCACGCCGGACCGCACCAGGGGAGGCACCCGCTCGCCCACGCTCTCGTCCTCTAACCGCCAGGGAGACGGGACCGGGCGCCACCCGGCCCTCCCCCGCCGCTCGTCCACGCACAATCGAGGTCCTCCCGCTGCGCCTGGGCACCGCGCCAAGCACCGGAACCGCAGGCCGCAACGGAGGGTTCGCAGGGGGGCTCCCGAGACGCCGACGCACTCGTGGGGTGGACTCCGGACTCAGCCGCTCCGGGGGAACAGACCTCCTCGCCCTGTAAGGACGCGCCGCCACCGCCACCTCAGATGAAGGGACAAGAGCCGCCTGTATCGTCTCCTGCAGACGCTCCGCACCATGCTCCTGCACCGCATCCCGGACCGCTGACAAAAGGACCTCCAGAGACGACATCCTGCAGCTAAAACACTCTGCCTTCAACTGACGACTGCCTCCCAAACCACTCCCCCAACCATATATCCTGCCCGCGAAATTACTACTCCTCCCCCCCAGCAAGCCTCCTGAACTTAACCCCTTCCTAGCCTGAGGTCTTCCCCCCAAGTCAAAGCGCACTCCGCTACGTCTGCGCCCCACTCCATTGCTGTTATTTCGTCAAGTTATCTGGTGAAACATGTTGGGGGGCAGATTGAGTTTTTAAGTCAGCAATCCACTCCACTGTCAATTAGATAATAGTAGTCCGGCTGGCCTACTTATCAAAGGTAGAGCAGATTAGCAGTGCGATACGGTATCAAAAAAACGTTACATACCGCATGCAGTGTGCACCAACTTAGAGATAGACAAATAGCAGTCAGCGTATGGTACTTCCAAGGTGATGCACATATATAGTGGGATGAATGAACTCAGTCCCCACAATTTATCCCAGTTGTAGGTGTAACTGCATGCGGCATAAAGGCAGCAAACGGCCTGTAAGTGAAGGGGTGAGAGTTAGTGCACGGACTCTCCCTCCATACTAATCAGTATCAATTGATCGCTCAGAGGAGTGGGTACTGTATTTTTACATTTTGTTCTTCTTTTGGTTTGTTAGTTAAAATAAAATAAAGATATAAAACACTAATTTTAATTAAAAAATCAATAAAAGTGAAGTATTTAAAATATTTTCACCTGGTGGGCATTTGTAAATAATTTATTTGATAAACCTTACCCAGGATAGGTCCTGGTTTGATTAATTATCCTGTTCGTGACGCCAATAAAAAGTTATGCAGCCAGCCAATCGCAGGGGGTACACGTGAGGTTCACGGTAGACCGATGAGGGGGTCAAATGATATAACACACAGTTCATCAGTTTACTCACGGTTAGCAGATAGCCTCCCTGGGCTGGCAGCACAGTGTTGAGGTGGACAGCACAAAATCCTCCGGGGCACGCTCTGTGGTAGAAAGCATCAGCCAAGAATGGAGGCCACAGTCTGAGGGCCACAATAAATGGTGGAGGAAGGAGAATGGAAGCCACAGGGTCCACAGACTGAGGGCCACAATAGATGGTGGAGGAGGGAGAATGGAGGCCACAGGCTAACAGCCACAATAGTTGGAGGAAGGAGAATGGGGCCACAGGCAGAGGGCGACAATAGATGGAGGAAGGAAAATGGAGGCCACAGGCTGAGGGCCACAATAGATGGTGGAGAAGGGAGAATGGGGCCACAGACTGAGGGACACAATAGATGGTGGAGGAAGGAGAATGGAGGCCACAGGGACCACAGACTAAGGGCCACAGTAGATGGTGGAGGAAGGAGAGCTCTCAGCAGTGGATGACGCTCCAGCTTTATAACTATTGTACATTCATGTGCTGCCATCATCACTGATTTATGACATGCCATAAAGTGAGGCCATTCTTCAAGGGTTCTGGATTTCTAGGACATGGACATATCATATAGCTGCCGCCATTCCTGACATCCACCACACAGAAGAGGCGGCTTCTAGTGATGACATTTATGGATTTTACTAACAGCCGGGGACATTTTCTCTCCACAATCACAATCTTCAGATTTTATACTAACGCTCTGTGGACGCCTAACCGACATCTCATCTTCTTGTTCTTACAGTTTGCATAGTAATAATCTACCAGACACTTCCTGCATCCAGTTGGAATCTGTAATAAGGAATAACCAGTCCCTGAAGATACTCGACCTGTCTGGTAACTGTCTGTCTGGTCCTCACTTCAGTGACTTGATGGAGGCTCTGTCCAGTCTGACCTGCAGGATAGAGACATTACAGTGAGTATAAGAGATGTGTACAGGACTGAGACATGTGGGGCACAAGTTATGCATGGATTTTATTCTATTTTATGCTCTGCACCATTGTTATGTCTATGCGATAAACTGCTGACTGCTCCTTGATATGTGACGTCTCTACTAATGTCTGACTAATTCACCAGGTCCAATCCGGCCTGCAGGATAGATGAATTATAGTGAGTATAAGAGATGTGTACAGGCCTGAGACATGTGCAGGGACAGGCCGTTAGGGACACCAAACGCTAGCTAATAGGGCCACGAAAGTCCTTTTACGGACTGGTATAGGTGTGCTATCGATAGGTGTGATATACTGAGGTTTGTGATATACTTATAATATACTTTCTAACATAGAAGGTATATTATAGTGCATTTGTATTGTGCCGCAGTTATATAGAGGGACAAGCGTTATTGGAACAACTTTTTGCAATGGGTGTGATTATACCTGTTGCCCCCCCCCCCCAAAAAAAAAGATTGAGGGGTGTGATATACCTTCTTCCACAAAATACTGATTCAGGCTGCGATATACCTGTTGCCCCAAATAAACGGAGTGGTGTGATATAACTGTTGTGGCCCAAAAAAATATTGAGCGGTGTGATATACCTGCTTCCACCAAATTCTGATTAATCCCTTAAGGACCAGGCCATTTTTCACCTTAAGGACCAGACAGATTTTTGCAAATCTGACATGTGTCAGTTTATGTGGTGATAACTTTTAAACGCTTTTACTTATCAAGGCCATTCTGAGATTGTTTTCTCTTCACATATTGTATTTCATGACAGTGGTAAAATTGAGTCAAAAAATTTCATATATTTTTTTTAAATACCATATTTAACAAACATTTGGAAAAATTTGCGAATTTCCAAATTTCAATTTCTCTACTTTTATAATAGATAGTAATACCTCCAAAAATAGTTATTACTTTACATTCCCCATATGTCTACTTCATGTTTGGATAATTTTGTGAATGCCATTTTATTTTTTGGGGACGTTAGAAGGCTTAGAAGTGTAAAAGAAAATCTTCAGGTCGGAAGTCACTCTGTGATGCTTACATATTAGAAACCACCCAAAAATTACCCCATTTTTGAAACTACACCCCTCAAGGTATTCAAAACTGATTTTACAAACTTTGTTAACCCTTTTGGTGTTCCACAAGAGTTAATGGCAAATGGATATGAAATTTCAGAATTTCAATTTTTTTGTCAAATTTTCCATTTTAATCATTTTTTCCAGTAACAAAGCAAGGGTTAACAGCCAAACAAAACTCCATATTTATTGCCCTGATTCTGTAGTTTATAGAAACACCCCATATGTGGTCGTAAACTGTTGTACAGGCACACGGCAGCGCGCAGAAGGAAAGAAACACCATATGGTTTTTGGAAGACTGATTTTGCTGGACTGTTTTTTGACACCATGTCCCCTTTGAAGCCCCCCTGAAGCACCCCTAGAGTAGAAACTCCAAAACAGTGACCCCATTTTGGAAACTACGGGATGAGAAGGCAGTTTTTTTGGTACTATTTTAGGGTACATATTATTTTTGGTTGCTCTATATTACACTTTTTGTGAGGAAAGATAACCAAAAATAGCTGTTTTGGCACCGTTTTAATTTTTTGTCTTTTACAACGTACATGTGGCAGTTTAGATCATGTGCTATTTTTATAGTGCAGGTTGTTACAATACCAAATATGACTATTTTTTAGTTTTTTTGTTTCAAATTTACATAATAAAACATTTAAAAAAAAAAAGATATTATGGAGTTCACCTGAGGGGTTAGGTCATGTGGTATTTTTACAGAGCAGGTTGTTACGGATGCGGTGATACCTAACATGTCTAATTTTTATTTATTTATTTAGGTTTTTACACAATAACAGCATTTTTTAAACAAAAAGAAACATGTTTCAGTGTCTCCATATTCTGAAAGCCATATTCTTTTTTTTTTTTCCGGGCGATTGTCTTAGGTAGGGTCTCATTCTTTGCAGGATGAGATGACGGTTTGATTGGCACTATTTTGGGGTGCATATCACTTTTTGATCGCTTGCTATTACACTTTGTGATGTAAGGTGACAAAAAATAGATTTTTTGACAGTTTTTATTTTATTTTTTTGATGGTGTTCACCTGAGGGGTTAGGTCCTGATATATTTTTATAGAGGCGGTCGTTACAGACGCGGCGATACCTAATATATGTGTTTCTTTTTTTTCTTTTTTTTTATATAAAATCAGCGGAAAGGGTCTTTTTTTTCTTTTTTTAACTTGAAACTTTTTTTTGTGAAAACACTCTTTTTTAAACTTTTTATTTACACTTTATTTCTGTCCCACTCTGAGACTTCAACTTTTTGGGGTCTGATCCCCTCTGCAATGCATTACAATACATCTGTATTGTTATGCATTGCCTGTTCGTGTACTATACTGAGTAGTACACTAACAGGTTGCCTAGGAGACCCAGCCTGAAGCTGGATCTTCTAAGCACCCATAGAAGGCAGGTCCCGATGCTGTGCAAGGCATTTGGCAGCCTCTGCATGGCATCGGGCTGACTTCTGACACATCGAGTCCCCGCCACAGCAGCGTAGGGACTCTATGCGCTCCTCGCCCCGCCGCAAACCACCTCTATGTTGCGGTCAGCGCTGACCGCTACATAGAAGGGGTTAATCCGCCGGCAGCGGATACAGCAGGGGCCCGGCTATCAGGGACTGCCAGGCCCCTGCAGTGATCGGGCAGGCGCAGCTCCTGAACCCGCCCAATCATCCCACCGTGCATGTATGGCAGAATGCATTCTGGCACAGCATCCCCCGCCATGCATGCACGGCATTTTGCGTTAAGGGGTTTGATATACCTGCTTTCACAAAATACTGATTGAGGGCAGCGATATACCTGCTTCAGCAAAATACTGATTAAGGGGTTGGATATACCTGCTTCTACAAAATACTGATTGAGGGCTGCGATATACCTGCTTCCACAAAATACTGATTATGGGAATTGATATACCTGCGTTCACAAATTAGTGATTGAGGGCTGCGATATACCTGCTTTCACAAAGTACTGATTAAGGGGTTGGCTATACCTGGTTCCACAAAATACTGATTTAGGGCTGCAATATACCTGCTTCCACAAAATACATATTAAGGGGTTCGATATACCTGTTTCCACGAAATTTTGATTGAGGCCTGCGATATACCTGCTTCCCCAAATACTGCTCCTCTCTAGGGATTTAGGCACAGGGTCATTTAGAAAATGATAGGCAGAGGAAGAGGCAGGCCGTTCTGCAGGGGTGGTAGGGGTCGGGCAGGTGCACCAGGCCGGAGCCTAAGTGGGAAGTTGGAGAAGGCGCGTGCGATTACTTTAAAGGGCATACCAGAGTTGGTTGAGTGGCTCACTCAGCCTTCCGCTTCTGCACCCTCCTCATCCTCTGTATTTTCACCCTCCTCACTTTCTGCTGTGTGCACCCCCAAAGAATTATTTTCCCATCCATTACCAGACCTTACCGATGCGCAGCCGTTCTTGACATCGGATGAGGAAGACGAGGTAGCAACGGCCGCCACCCAGCGGTCTGACGACAGTACCCAGATCAGCCCGAGGAGGGAGGTCCCCGCTTTTGCTGCTTACTCCAAGAACTCAAATGTCAGTGGTGGTAAAGGTGACTATGATGACGTGTTGATGGACGTCACATAGGTGCCCACAAGAGAGGAAGAGGAGGGGAGTTCAGAGGGAGAGACGGAGCAGCAGAGAGAGAGAGGAGCAGTGTGGTCTTTTTTCAACCTGTGCTGTCAATGCATAAGTCGCGGTAAGCCCAACACTCACCTAGGGATCACCGCCTTAAGAAGGCACATGGCCTCCCATCACCGAACCCAGTGGGAGCAACGCTGTCAGAACCCACAAAGCTACACTCCTAGTGCTCCACGTCCTGCCTCTTCTCCTCCTCTCTCCTCCCAGTTGTCCTCCGCTCCACCTTCCACCGTGCCATCGTTGCATTCATCTAGCAGAAGGCAGGCTTCCGTGGCCCAAATGTTCGAACGTTGATGCTGATAGTTGATGTTGTGTTGGCCAACTTCGTGATTGGTCGTGCGGTGGAGTTTTGTCTAAAAAATTTAACTCGTTGAGTGATTTAAATCGGTTGGTTACTGTTGTGTTATAGTGTGTTTTTATCTGATTCTTGTTTTTACTTTTATCATTCACATGACCTAGATCAGAGTCTGTTTGTGTATGATCTATATCTTTTACCCCATATTTATGAAAACATTTTTTATATCTAAATTTTTTCGTGATTATTTCCTGTTCTAGTTTATCAAGTCTTTTACATATCCGTTGTTGCCATTCATTAAACTCAGCATTTTGTATGTATGTCAATGATTTCTTTGATTTTGCCTTTTTGACCCATTGTCTCTTCCAGAATCTCTGATCTCCTTTTGATTATCATCTGAACCAATACAGTGGATTGTTTATTTAAAAAAGAGTTCCATTCCTTATTAAATTCTTCATTAATGAGATCTGATACTGGGCTTTTAGTTAGCATCAGACCTTTGGGTATCAAACCACTCTCCTAATATTGGTTGAGTGATTTGATCTCCCATTTGTGTCTCAATTGCTTAAGTAATACATTTTCTAAATCTCTAAATGTATCAACCATTGGTCTTATCGATGTTTCTAACGAGGTTGTGGACCCTTCATTTTCAAATGTATATGTCTCAACTTTTCTACACTTTTCAATACAGTTTCAGATGTCCATAATTGCTGGATGAGGGAGCACTACTACAGGGTAATGGTGATAGAGAGTGACTATTTCCCATACCTCAAAAGGAGCTTCTCTATCTATTATGTACTAGGAAAGATTCATACTGCCGAGGTCTTTTTCAGGGATAGGATTTAGAAGATAGTGATGGACGAACATTGGCCGGGACGGTTCCCGAACACGCGTTTATGATCAAATGTTCGCGGTGGGCCCCATTGACTTTAATGGCAGACGAACCTGAAAAACCTTCAGGTCATAATTGCAGCCACCAAATACTTAATATAAGTGCACAAATAGTCCCACAACATGGACAGTGACATACCACTGGGGGGGGGGGGGGGGGGGGGTTTCATTGGCAAAAATTCCCACAAAAAATATGTATTTTAATCAGGGGCCATTTTTATGGAAACTCTCAAAAATGTGCCCTGCTGCAGCCTAGAATTTTTTTTAGTTTAGGCCACGGGAGTACAGGCCCCAAAAATTAGGCATTGACCTGACAGAAAAGAACTTGGGATTATGTGGCTGGAGGTACTTTAGACGGTCACTGGATACAAATTTTACTGTAGGCCACTGGAGTACAGGCCCCAAAAATTAGGCATTCACCTGAAGAGCAGTATTTGTGGAAGCAGGTATATCGCAGGCCTCAATCAGTATTTTGTGGAAGCAGGTATATTGAAGCCCTCAATCAGTATTTTGTGGAAGCAGGTATATCAAACCCTTAATCAGTATTTTGTGGAAGCAGCTATATCGCACCCCTCATTCAATATTTGGTTGAAGCAGGTATATCAAACCCCTCAATTATTATTTTTTGCAACAGCATTTATATCACACCACCCTGTTTATTTGGGGCAACAGGGATATCACAGCCCTTAATCAGTATTTTGTGGAAGAGGGTATATCACACCCCTCAATCCGTTTTTTGGGGGGCAACAGGTATATCACACCCATTGCAAAAAATTGTTCCAATAGCACTTGTCCCTCTATATAGCTGCGATATCGCAGCAGAACCGCACACAACTGCTGCACAATACAAATACACTATAATATACTTTACACGTTAGAATGTATATTATAGGTATATCACACCCCTCAATCAGTTTTTTGGGGGGCAACAGGTAAATTACACCCATTGCAATTAGTTGTTCCAATAGCGTTTGTCCCTCAATATAGCTGCGGTATCGCAGCAGAACCGCACACAACTGCTGCACAATACAAATGCACTGAAATATATTTTCTATGTTAGAAAGTATATTATAAGTATATCACACCCCTCTGTGTATCGCACCTATCGATAGCACAACATTACCAGTCCTTAAAAGGACTTTGGTGGCCCTATTAGCTAGCGTTTGGTGTCCCTAACAGCCTGTCCCTGCTCCACACAGCAACCTCTCCCTACACTGGCAAAACACAGAATGTAAAATGGCTGTCAGATTGGGTTCTATGATAGGGTGGGGTGGTTTGCTATTATCGCAAAAACACAAATGCAATGGCACTCTGCAACCAGCACTCCGCCCTGCCTCTATGCTGGATGTTGAATGAGGCATTAGTGTACATTTTGGCCAAAGCGTAATAAGCCACTCACCACGTCAAGGTCGCCTCTATGAGTGGTCCCTAACACTGCTGATGTATACGTGTTTCAATAAAGAAGAAGCTTTTATTGGATTACAACTTTAGTGCCGAAACCATTTTTTTCTACTCATTTTTGTGACTTTTTGCATTTTTACACCACTCACTTCAGTTTTGTAATATGGATGGAAAAGTGGGTGTGGTCAGCTATGATAATGAGTTTCACTCTAGATATATCATTGCGACTTTAAAAAAAAAGTCGTAAATAAGTCGCAATCTCACTACAGAAGGAGGGAGCAATAGGAACACTGGAGGAGCTTCACTAGACAGAAGTGCTGGGTGTAAGAACAAGCTAAATTTATCAAACAACCTATGACATTTGATAAATGTGGAATAAAGTGCAACACAGACTCAAGCAAAACTGACTTCAAATATTCTCCTCATGATAAATTCCCCCCCCCCTCCCCATATTGTGCTATTGTAAACACATGCACAGCTACTGTTTCCCAAAGTATATATCGTATTTGTCGCTTTATAAGACTTCCTTTCCCACCCCAAAAGTGGGGGGAAAATGGTTGTGCGTCTCATAAAGCAAATACTAGTGAGCGCTTCCATTATAGAAATGCTCAATAGTATGCATTAGGTGTCGGGAGCGGGGAAGAAGTGCTGCAAGCGCTTCCAGTACTCACTCTCCCTGGTCCTCTTTGCTGGGACCTGCGCTGCACTTTCCTGACCCCGTATAGCATCAGGACGTAGTGTGCACACTATGACCTGAGGCTGATTTGAGATCTGATGGGTCAAAAATAAAGGGCTGATCGGAGTTCTGATGGGGGTCAGAAATAAAGGGCTGATTTAAAGTCTGATGGGGGTATGACCTTAAGGGCTGATCTGAGGTCTGATAGTGGTCAGAAATAAATGGCTGATCTGAGGTCTGATGGGTGTATGACATTATGGGCTGATCTGAGGTCTGATGGGGGTATGACATTATGGGCTGATCTGAGGTCTGATGGAGGTATGACATTATGGGCTGATCTGAGGTCTGATGGAGGTATGACATTATGGGCTGATCTGAGGTCTGATGGAGGTATGACATTATGGGCTGATCTGAGGTCTGATGGAGGTATGACATTAAGGGATGATCTGAGGTCTGATGGAGGTTAGAAATAAAGGTCTGATTTAAGTTCTGATGGGGGTATGACATTAACCCCTTAAGGACTTAGAATGTACCGGTACGTCATGTGTATTTCCGATCACCGCCGGGCTAAATGCTCAAATCATTGAGCAGGCACCTTGGCTAAATGCGGGGGGTCCCGTGACACAACCCCCCCCCCCCCCCCCGTGTCGGCGATCGCTGCAAACCGCAGGTCAATTCAGACCTGGGGTTTGCGGCTTTACCTGCGGTCTGCGGGGGCGTGTGGCAGTGCCATCGGTTCCCCATGTGGCTGTAGGGGGGACCCGATAGCATGGAAGGCAGCACGATGCCTAAAGAAGGCATCGCGCTGCCTTCCGGTGACGAGCCTGTGAGATCCAGCTAAATAAACAATTTTTTTGTCACCTTACATCACAAAAAGTACAACAGCAAGCGATCAAAAAGGCGTTTGCCCACCAAAATAGTACCAATCTAACCGTCACCTCATCCTGCAAAAAATGAGCCCCAACCTGAGAAAATCGCCCCCAAAAATAAAAATAAATATGGCTCAGAATATGGAGACACTAAAACATCATTTTTTTGTTTTAAAAAAGCTGTTATTGTGTAAAACTTACATAAATAAATAAAAAGTATACATATTTGGTATCGCTGTGTTCGTATCGACCGGCTCTATAAAAATATCACATGACCTAACCCCTCAGATGAACACCATAAAAAATAAAAACTGTGCTAAATAAACAATTTTTTGTCACCTTGCATCACAAAAAGTGTAATAGCAAGCGATTAAAAAGGCACACGCACCCCAAAATAGTGCCAATCAAACCGTCATCTCATCCCACAAAAAATGAGACCCTACCTAAGATAATCGCCCAATAACTGAAAAAACTATGGCTCTCAGAATAGGGAGACACTAAAACATGATTTTTTTTTTTTGATGATATGATATTATTGTGTAAAACTTACATAAATAAAAAAAAGTATACATATTAGGTATCGCCGCGTCCGTATCGACCGGCTCTATAAAAATATCACATGACCTAACCCCTCAGATGAACACCGTAAAAAATTTAAAATAAAAACTGTGCTAAATAAACAATTTTTTTGTCACCTTACATCACAAAAAGTGTAATAGCAAGCGATCAAAAAGTCACACGCACCCCAAAATAGTGCCAATAAAACCGTCATCTCATCCCGCAAAAATCATATCCTACCCAAGGTTATCGCCCAAAAACTGAAAAAATTATGTCTCTCAGACTATGGAAACACAAAAACATGATTTATTTTGCTTCAAAAATGAAATCATTGTGTAAAACTCGGCCGCTCGCTGTGACGTCATCGGCGCAGGCGCATTGAGGATGGAGCGGCCGAGCGAGCGGCCGCCTCTCAGTGCGCCTGCGCCGACTGAATACCGTTACGGCGCAGGCGCGAGATTTTGAATGCAAACAGGGCTAGCAGAGAACGATCCCGTTCCCTGGCCCTGTCAATCACAATGCGGAGGGGGCGTCTTTAGGATCGGAGTATGCGGCTGCTACCAGCAAGTAGCCGCCCTACTTGCTGGTAGTAAGGTAATTTGCATATTTTAAAAGCATTTTTTTAACACAATCTACTGAACCGAACTGATTAATTAGATTATGTAGGCATAAATCGCAGTGTAGGGGAAAAAAAAACTGTTTAGTGGGGTGACAGAAGCCCTTTAAAATGGAGGTTTCACTAAAAATCCATGATTTTGCGCTTTTTAGTAATGGATGATTTTAATAATGTTATGGATAGTAAAATAGATAGATGTAGAGTCGGTAGTACACAAATTTTCTCCACGGGTTCTAAGTTTAAAAACATCACTGAAGAAATGGGTTGGATTGATATATGGAGGGTAATGCACCCTAAAACAAAAAAATATTCATGTTTTTCAAAGACTCATTGGAGTTTATCACGGATAGATTTAGTGTTCACTAATAACAAAGGATCGTTTGAGATTGAACAGGTTAAATACGGACAGCGTGGGATTTCAGACCACAATCCTATTATTATAAGTTTAAACACGATAAAAAAAAAAAGTGGGATGCACATAAATATAGGGTGGATAAATATATTAGGTGTACACAATAGGATTTTGAAAGAGATAATGGAGTTTTTTACTTAAATGAGGGGTCAGTGGTAAATAATATAGTTTGGGAGGCCGCAAAGGCCTATATTGGAGGGATATTTTTAAAATATACAGCAATATATAAGAAGAAATTAAGAAAAAAATAATGGATTTGGAAAAAGAGGCAGAAAAATATGAAAAAAAGTATATTGAAAAACCCATAGATATAAACTTTGAAGAGTGGATAGAGAAAGTGTTGAAACTGGAAGATGAGCGGATTTTAGTAGCGGAACAACAAAAAGAAAATTATGTGAGAGATAATTATATTTACGCTCATATTCCGGGTAAAAGGCTGGCAGCTTTGGTAGCGACCCAGAAAAAAAAAAAACGATATCCATGGGTTGGTAGATAAAACAGGACACAAAATTAGCGAACAAGCGTCCAAATTAGAACTGCTTAAAGAATATTTTAAAGATATAAATAGAAGCAAGATAAATAAGAACTTGACCCAAATACAACAGTTTTTGGAGGGGATTAGCATATCTAAGTTAACAACAGAGCAATGTAAAACTTTGGAAGCCCCTTTAATTGCCTTGGAAGTGGATAAAGTACTTTCTGGGATTACAAAGAATAGAGCCCCAGGTATAGACAGTATTCCATTCGAAGTCTATGCTCAATATAGGCAGATATTAATCCTGAAATTGTTGGGGATGTGGGAGGGGACGAGGACGATGAGGAAATTTCCGGAATCATCAAGGGAAGCCTTGATTACACTGATTTTAAAACCTGAGAAAGATCCGGCTTCGTATCGCCCCATCTCATTAATTAATACCGATAAAATATTGGCTAAGATATTGGCAACTAGACTTAGAGGTGTGGTCCGGGGACTTGTTCATGAGGATCAGACGGGATTTATGGCAGGTAAAACTACAACTGACAATATAATGCGATATTTTGTGAACCCACAAATTGTGGTGAACGATTGATTGTTACTATAGACGCCTCAAAGGCGTTTGATACTATAGAATGGCCCTTCTTGATTACAGTATTGATGAAGATGGGATTTGGTGACAATTTTATATCATGGGTAAGATTGTTATACACTGAAATCTCAGCAAAAGTGACATTAAATGGGGAATACTCTGACAGCATAAACATCGGCAGGGGGGTTATACAGGGATGTCCCCTCTCCCCTCTGCTGTTTGCTATAGCTATAGAGCTGTTAGCTGATATGATCAGACAAGATGAAGAAATTGTGGGATTCAGGATTGGTGAATATGAGGAAAAAATTGCATTGTATGCAGATGATATTATGCTGTTTGTAGGTTCTCATAGATCGCTAGTGAAGCTTTTTCAGGTTTTTGACCAATATGGTAAATATGCTGGGCTCAAAATAAATTGGTCTAAATCAGCCTGTATCCCGCTTGATCCTCTGAATGATTTTTACCAAGAGCATTGGAAATCAAGAAGATTAACGAACCTGTCAAGTATCTGGGTATTCAAATAACTCCAAATCCCAAGGACTATATTCAGTTGAATGTGGCCACTAAAATACAAGAAAATAGGCATATGGAAAAGACTATATGTCTCAATGGCAGGAAGGATCTCTCTGATTAAAATGTGCCTATTACCCTCCCTGAATTATATATTATGGAATTCTCCGGTAATAATCCCCCAAAAAAGCATTTTAAAACAATAGCTAGTCTCTTAATGGATTTTATATGGAGAGGGAAAAAACCAAGGATAAAAGCACAAATACTGTACATCAATGAGAGGGAGGCCGGTTTATCCGTCCCAGATCTGGAACTCTATTTTGTTGCTGGCCACATAAAAAACATGATAATGTGGAGTAACACGACAAGATGTAAGGCTATGACTACAGGGATAAACTATCGGTTAGAAAATAGTAATATTTTCCAAATAATAGAAGCGGGAGTTTTGTTACAACAGGGAAGTAATAAGATTCCGATATTTGAATTGATGGATAGGGTTTGGAAGGAAGCAAGAGGGTTGTGGTCCCAGTCTGGAATCCATGTTGATACCTTATTGTGGGATAATATCCACCTTACAGAACTAAAACTAATTGAGCTGAAAATTTGGTGGAAACATGGAGTCCATAAACTGGGTCAGGTATGGAGACAGGGGGACATAATACCATATGAAGACCTTAAAAAGGAGCTTGATCTGGGTAGCTTAGAGCTGAAACAAGCACTGCGAACTTGGTTGTGAAAAGGCACACAAATTGATACCCTCCCACAGCCATTAGTGATCAGGGGGACATTTATTTCGAAAACTTATGAATGCTTGCTTCATCAAAAGACCAAGAAAAAAGCAGTAAACAGTTTAATGTATAAATGGAAAGACGCTATAAACCCTCAGCAAGAAGAGTTTTGGGAATTGCCTATAAAGGAAAAAAATTGAGTTTCGAAGAATTTTTCCCATAGGATTACCCAATTTAATATATCTGCCTTTACTACTCCCCTAGGATATTAATGAAGTGCTATAAAACCAAAGTGTTTAGTTGTTTAAAATGTGGGGAGGAAGGGGTGGATGATGTCCACATACTCTGGACATGCAAAAAGATTCAAGAGTTCTGGGGTAAGGTCAATGACAGAATAGAGCAATACCATCGGTTTAACATCCCTGGCTCTTTTGAGACATGTATACTGGGGGTGATGGATAAAATAGAAAACCCCACAACATCGTGAAATTGCTTCCAAACTCCTTTTTCAAGCTAGGAAGTGTATTGTTGGACATTAGGGAGGTAGTGCAGTTCCCACGGTTAGGGAATAGGAGAAGATCACTAGATCCTCACTTGCCAGAGAAGAATTCCATCTGATAAATACCAAGAAAAAACATAGATTTGCCAGAATATGGCAGAAATGGCTAATATAGCTTCCTTCTGGGAGATGATGGGTTTTGCAGGTGAAGCCGAGGGGAGTAGGCACGATAGAGGGGACAGAGATAGGAGGGGGAAAAAAATCTTCTTTTTCTTTTTCTTTCTTTTGAGCAGATAATGGATGGGGGAGGGGAGGGGAATATAATGTTATGTATCTAAAGATTGTTGTAATATTGATATATGACTGTTTTTTAAAGATGTTATATATTGTTATATGAAGTAAAAAATTACAATAAAAAATGTAATTGAAAAAAAAATAAAAAATAAGCGCTCCACAATGGAAGCATTCATTAGTAACAGTCCATATAGGAAAATACCGGCAATTATTATTGGCAGTAGAAATAAATTACTGGCATGGGCACTTATTTACCAACTTGGCTGGTGCTTTACCGGCCGGTTGGCAACCCTAGCCACATGTGAACATGCCATAAAGAGAGGACATTACTCAGGGGTTCTGGATTTCTAGGACATGGACATCTCATATAGCTGCCGCCATTCCTGACATCCACCACACACAAGAGGCGGCTTCTAGTGATGACATTTATGGATTTTACTAACAGTCGGGGACATTTTCTCTCCACAGTCACAATCTACAGATTTTATACTAACGCTCTGTGGACGCCTCACCCACATCTCATCTTATTCCTACAGTTTGCGTAATAATCGTCTACCAGACACTTCCTGCATCCAGTTGGCATCTGGAATAAGGAATAACCGGTCCCTGAAGATACTCGACCTGTCTAGTAACTGTCTGCCTGGTCCTCACTTCAGTGACTTGATGGAGGCTCTGTCCAGTCCGGCCTGCAGGATAAAGGAATTAGAGTGAGTATAAGAGATGTGTACAGGACTGAGTTATACATGGATTTTATTCTATTTTATGCTCTACAACAGTGTTATGTCTATGAGATAACCTGCTGACTGCTCTGTCACAAACGTACCTGTACACAGACTGATACCTCATGTGACAAGGGGTGGTTAATTTCCGGTTAACCCTTTGTAGATACAATTCGGTATACTGCCACCACGTGTTTTTAACGGCACACGAACCGACTACCGGTCACTCACCCTCACGCAGAGCAGGGATTGAACCAGCTACCGCTTGCTGACCGATTGCAATCTTTCAGCCAAGCAACAATCAAAATGACCTCTCACACAAAATGGTAACGTTACTCTCTTCAGAGACTGGATTAGTTAATTTGTTTGCTTAGAACACGGAAGACTTAACAAATAAGATTTTTCAATCTTTTAATAAAAGTTAAACGGAAAAACAGTACATATATACATTTACAGAAAAACTGACTATTCTAGAAAATAATATTTCAAGGTAATACTAATTCACGACAGTTAAAATAAAAGGGATAATGGATGAAAGGTATACTTAAGTTCCTCTGTTTCAGTCCTTGAAGCCGTTGTGCAATCCGATTGGTATAATATCAGAGGACCCTGAGCCATGACATTCAGAATGCGATACAAATCCAGGTGTTAAGGCAAGGCAGGGTTGCCATACAATGCCCTGACAGCATCTTATAACAGTTCTAAAACAAGAGGTGCCAGCAATTCTGCCCACCAATGGTACAAACGTGTTGGCAGGGTCGAGAAGGTGTCAGCAAGGTTTATGACCCAGCTAAGGTCAGCCCAGAATGTCCTTATTCTGGCTGAGCCCACAGTTCTGTGGAACCACTAAATACAGCTATGGCATTCAGGTATTAATAACCCTTATGATTTTACAAGTCTAACAAGACCAAACTTGACTCTGCTGGGGCTTGTGGTTCTCCAGGACGGCTTAAAGCTGGCTTTTCAGCCTTCCAAGGCACAAGAACATACTGTTTGATATCTCCGTGATAGCACTGGTCCACGGAGGTTGAATCCGGCCTTAGCCAGTGCAGAATATGCCTACGACCAGAGATATGAAAAATGACTATGTTTGAGTCCCTCAAAGGTTCAATAGGTCGCTTTCACAGCTCTCTCTAGTTCCCTGCTGTGACTGTATTCAAAATGTCTGGCTAATGTTATCCCAGGATCCAGTATTTTATGATGAGCCTCGGCAGGGGTGCTTTTGAAGCTCCCATCCTTATCTTTATGACAGGGAAGTGTCATTTTCAATTACTAGAACACGGCTCCAAGCAAGGGAATATTTCTCTTTTAAAGCAGAATAAAGGGGGCCCCCAGGCCTGTGAATGTGTGTGTATTTAAAAAGGGGACTCTACTTGGGGTACCCTCGTCACATGCTCTTTAAAATGTGCCGTCTCTACTAATATCTGACTAATGCACCAGGTCCAGTCCAGCCTGCAGCAAAGACATTACAGTGAGTATAAGAGATGTGTACAGGACTGAGACATGTGGGGCACAATTTATACATGGATTTTATTCTATTTTATACTCTGCACCATTGTAATGTCTATGAGATAAACTACTGACTAGCGTTGTCACAATACCAAAATTTTGATTAAATTTCGATACCATAAAAAAGTATTGCGATACTCGTATATTGCATCCAATACCATGCAAAAAAAAAAACACCAAAAAAGCCGCATACATTCCAAATTTTATGGAACGTCCGGCCCATAATAGAACCGTCCTTTCCTATTGTTTGGGGGGACAAGGTGACAAAAAACAGCGAATCGTGCGGTTTTGATTTTTTTTTTTCCTGTTACGGCGTTCACTGCATAGGAGATATTTTTTTATATTTTAATAGTTTGCACTTTTTTGGGCATGGCGATATGTAGCATGTATATTTTTTTATTGTTTATATATTTTATATGTAAAATTGGGAAAGTGGGTGATTTAAACTTAATAGTTTGGTGTTTTTTTAACTTTTTTTTTTTTTACTTTTTACTTAATAACGATTAGCCCCCTTAGGGCTAGAACCCTTGTCCTATTCCCCCTAATAGAGCTCTATTAGAGTGAATAGGATCTTACACTCTCCCTGCTGCCCTGGGCTTTGTGCACACGGCAGCAGGGAGCTTACCATGCAGGGCTTCAGTAGCGTCCTGGCTGCCATGGTAACCGATCAGAGCCCCGCGATTACACTGCTGGGGCTCCGATTGGAACTGCCCCTGCCACCAAGACAGCACTAAATCCTCCGGGGCACTCTCTATTGCAGGGAACACCATCCAGATGGAAGTTGAGGTGCCCTTGATGGTAATGGGGATGCTTAGGGTGCTTTGGTGGCTGGGTCCATGTGTTCATGACTCCAGCACCGTGAGGTGCAATTAGGAGATGATGTGGAATAAGGAGACCAAGTTTCTTAACAAACTACCAGTACGTTACTGAAGCTGATCCAAAGGTCATCAATGTATGCAAATGTCATTTACAGCAAGGCAGCTTTTACAGTGATTTAGATTAGTGATGAGCGGAATGAGCAATATTCGAATTCGCAATATTTTGCAAATTTTTGGGTGAATATTCGCCATAAATTTGAGAATTCGTGATCTCCAGTCATTATTTTCTTGATTGTGAAAATTCGCAATCAACACTACTTCTAAAGTCAAAGATATTGCAGCCTTCTCACTGGCCCACAACTAAGAAGCAGTGAGGGATCATGGGTACTGCTGAAAAAAAACTAGAATATTCCCGATTATGAATATATAGCACTATATTCTAGATATTCACAAATTTTCGAAGTGCCAATATTCACGATAAAAATTTGTGATTAGAATATTCGCGATCAACACTAATTTAAATTAGTTCCCAGAAGTTGCATAAGGGGTAGTTTTCTATGATGATCACTCTTTCTCCCTTGTTTCTCAGGCTGGAGGGATCGACTATGTCTGCTGTACTGTATAATGATATACCTCTGTATCCTCTCTAGGAATACTATATTCTGACAGATGGCCTTTCTGTCCTTGGTTATGGCGGGCAGCTTGTAGCTTAGAATCTCTCTACTTAATGCAAAGGAGACTAGAGCCTGATAAACGACCGTTACCTTCCTTTGCCAATATTCTCACTCCCTCTCTGAGTTGCCTAGTTCTTCTGTAATCTTTCCCTTCTATGGGCTGGTACATGGAACTAAGGGTACTTTCACACTTGAGACAGAGGAATCCGGCAATCAGGATACAAACAGACAGCATTTTTAGACAGATCCGGATGTGGACCCATCTTACAAATGCATTGCAATAACTGATTCGTCTCTCCGGTTGTCATGTTATTTTCACATATTTAAAGGTCTGCGCATTCGCAGACCAGAAGACCGGATTCGTCAATGTGGTAATTTTAATGCCGGATCCGGCACTTATACATTTAAATGGAAATTAGTGACGGATCCGGCATTCCGGCAAGTGTTCCAGAATTTTCGCCGGAGATAAAACTGCAGCATGCTGCAGCATTTTCTCTGTCAAAAAACGTATGGTGAATGAACTGAAGACATCCTGATGTATACTGAATGGATTTCTCTCAATTCAGAATGCATTAGGATAAAATCGATCAGTTTTTTTCTGGTATTGAGCCCCTAGGACGGAACTTAATGCTGGAAACGTTTACCACAAGTGTGAAAGTACCCAAACTTTGGAGTTTTTGTAACACTACAAGATGGCTGCTGAGGTGCAGCTTTGTCCTCAGACATCACACACACTGGCCTCCTTCTCCTCTGTACTGTGTGCAGGGCTGAGTCAGCCCTGGGAGGCTTGTTAGAACCTCCCCCTCCCTAGGCAGCCGCGTCACAGGGGGAGGGAGGGAGAGAGTCCCTCCTTCTCCACTGTGCTGCTGAATAGAACATGGTGCGCGCTGAGAGCAGGGAGCTCCATGTTCTCTAACAGATAACAGCGCAGCCTAGTATTGTTAAATAATAAGACCCAGTGTCGTATCGATCCAGGTCTAAAAGTATCGATTGGGTATCGATACTTCAATACCCTGGCAACTCTATTCCTGTCACTGCTCTGTGGTGAACAGCCACACTTCTTCTTCTGCTAGGTTATGTTTAAGTATTTGTGTGCGACACACACAGTTCTGGTACACAGACAGCACTGCTATACACACTCAGCACTGCCATACACACATACAGCCTGCTACACCCATAAATGTCTGTTACATACATACAGCTCTGCTACATACATACTGTTTTGTTATACCTATACAGATCTGCTATACACACAGCACCGCCATACTCACATACAGCTCTGCTATACACACACAGCACTGCCATACTCATGTGCAGCCTGCTACACCCATACATATCTGTTACATACATACAGCTCTGCAACATACATACATACTGTTCTGCTATACCCATACAGCTCTGCTACACACATACAGTTGTGTTACTGACAAATAGCTCTATCACACACATACAGCTCTGCTACCCACACACAGCTCTGCTACACATACACACTTAGCATCTTTAGTAAAAACTCACATCTCCCTACACCAGTGTCGGCTGTACAGTCTTCCTGCTCTGGCTCCTCCAATTGATGACATCATCAAAGGTCCTTAAGCTGTAGTTTTCATCTACTTTCAGTACAGCGTAGGACCTTCCTCCCCCATGCGCTGAATGGATGGTTCTCCTGCCTGACTGCTCTCTCACTGTTCAGGCAGATCTGTATGTGCGCTCTGCCTGATCACTAATGAAGCAGTCAGGGGTCTGGCCATGCTGGATCCCCCTGACTGCTGTTTATAACACACTTTTAGCAAGATTTTTGTTTACTAAAAGGGCGTCTTATAAATTGTCAAATACGGTAAGTCTGATTTTCAGTGATGTGGTCCCGGTCATAGGAGAGAACTGCTGAAAAGTATCTACATTGTAAATTAGTTCTCTGGTACTTTGATATTGATGGCTTGTCCTCAGGAACAATATCTGACTGGTGGGGGCACCCCCGACACCCTGCCTATCAGGTGCTTAAAGAGACAGCGGTGCTAGGTGAGCACTTAGGCGCCAATTTATTAAGACTAGCATTTTACACGCATTTCTTCCAGGAGAGGCAGTTCTGTTAGTAACATAGTAACATAGTAGATAAGGCCAAAAAAATACATTTGTCCATCCAGTTCGGCCTGTCACCCTGCAAGTTGATCCAGAGGAAGGCAAAAAAAAAATAACCTGTGAGGTAGAAGCCAATTTTCCCCACTTTAGGGGAATAAAAAATTCCTTCCCGATTCCAATCAGGCAATCAGAATAACTCCCTGGATCAACGACCCCTCTCTAGTAGCTATAGCCTGTAATATTATTACACTCCAGAAATACATCCAGGCCCCTCTTGAATTCCTTTATTGTACTCACCATCACCACCTCCTCAGGCAGAGAGCTCCATATTCTCACTGCTCTTACCATAAAGAATCCTTTTCTATGTTTGTGTACAAACCTTCTTTCTTCCAGGCGCAGAGGATGTCCCCTCGTCATAGTTACAGTCCTGGGGATAAATAGCTGATGGGATAGATCTCTGTACTGTCCCCTGATATATTTATACATAGTAATTAGATCTCCCCTCAGTCGTATTTTTTCTAAAGTGAATAACCCTAATTTTGATAATCTTTCAGGGTACTGTAGTTGCCCCATTCCAGTTATTACTTTAGTTGCCCTCCTCTGGACCTTCTCCGGCTCTGCTATGTCTGCCTTGTTTACAGGAGCCCAGAACTGTACACAGTACTCCATGTGTGGTCTGACTAGCGATTTGTAAAGTGGTAGGACTATGTTCTCATCACGGGCATCTATGCCCCTTCTGATGCAACCCATTATCTTGTTGGCCTTGGCAGCAGCTGCCTGACGCTGTTTTTTGCAGCTTAGTTTGCTGTTTATTAAAATTCCTAGATCCTTTTCCATGTCAGTGTTACCGAGTGTTTTATCATTTAGTATATACAGGTGACTTGCATTATTCCTTCCCATGTGCATAACTTTACATTTGTCAGTGTTAAACCTCATCTGCCACTTATCTGCCCAAGCCTCCAATCTATCCAGATCCCTCTGTAGTAGTATACTGTCCTCTTCAGTGTTAATTACTTTACACAGTTTAGTGTCATCTGCAAAAATAGATATTTTACTGTGCAAGCCTTCTACAAGATCATTAATAAATATATTGAAGAGAATAGGGCCCAATACTGACCCCTGAGGTACTCCACTAGTGACAGTGACCCAATCTGAGTATTTACCGTTAATAACCACCCTCTGTTTTCTATCCCTCAGCCAGTTACTTACCCACATACAGACATGTTCTCCCAGTCCGAGCATTCTCATTTTATATACTAACCTTTTATGTGGTACAGTGTCAAATGCTTTGGAGAAGTCCAGATATACGACATCCATTGATTCGCCGCTGTCAAGTCTAGGACTTACCTCCTCATAGAAACTGATTAATTTAGTCTGACATGACCGATCCCTCACGAAGCCATGCTGATATGCCGTTATTTGCTTATTTCCGTTGAGATGCTCTAACATAGCATCTCTCAGAAAACCTTCAAAGAGTTTGCCCACAACAGATGTTAAACTTACCGGCCTATAGTTTCCAGGCTCTGTTTTTGGACCCTTTTTGAATATTGGCACCATATTTGCCATGCGCCAATCCTGTGGGACATTCCCTGTCAGTATAGAGTCCGCAAATATCAGAAATAAGGGTCTGGCTGGTTAGTGTTAGGTACCTATCTACATAAGCCACCTTGACGCCGGTAGATGGGCCCGACACATGTATGATCAAATATGTGCGCAAAGACTTCCATTTTTCATATATAGTAGGTATATTACCACTCTAATCCAGAATAATCCCTAATTCTGGGTTCTATTATTAGCATTAATAAAGCCCTAATCCGGCGGTAAATCCGTTTCTAAATATAAGACTGCTTCTGAGCCGCTGAAACAGGCATAGAAAATGGCAAATGAGACGGATCTGCCGGCCCATCCCCTTCCCCGCCCACTGTAATACCAAACACATCCACTATACACTGTACTGCTCTGTAATACCAAACACATCCGCTATACACTGTACTGCTCTGTAATACCAAACACATCCACTATACACTGTACTGCTCTATAATACCAAACACATCCTCTATACACTGTACTGCTCTGTAATACCAAACACATCCGCTATATACTCTACTTCTCTGTAATACCAAACACACTCACTATATACTGTACTGCTCTGTAATACCAAACACATCCACTATACACTGTACTGCTCTGTAATACCAAACACATCCACTATACACTGTACTGCTCTGTAATACCAAACACATCCTCTATATACTGTACTGCTCTGTAATACCAAACACATCCACTATACACTGTACTGCTCTGTAATACCAAACACATCCGCTATACACTGTACTGCTCTGTAATACCAAACACATCCTCTATACACTATACTGCTCTGTAATATCTGTGATCATAATTCTATATGTAACGACTGACAGCCGCACAGATCCATCTCTCTCCTGATGATGGCGCTAGATTTCATGATCGGTAAGATGTCCCATCACATGCACGAGTGGCCGCTCTCTATAGAAATAACTGACTGCTGCACAGGTCCATCTCCTAATGATGGCGCTAGACCTGATGATAGGCAAGATGTCCTATCACATAGAAGAGTGGCCGCTAACTATAGAAATGACTAGGCTTCAGTGTTAAGCTTGTGTGAGACAGGCAGATAATCTGCCAGATCAGGCATGCTCAACCTGCGGCCCTCCAACTGTTGCAAAACTACAACTCCCAGCATGCCCGAAAAGCCTACAGCTATCAGCCTACAGCAGGGAATTGTGGGAGTTGTAGTTTTACAACAGCTGGAGGGCCGCAGGTTGAGAATGCCTATGCCAGATCATCACTAACAATCATTTGTAGTATCGTTTTATGCCAGATCATCACTAACAATCATTTGTAGTATCGGATCTGCCGGCCCATCCCCTTCCCCGCCCACTGTAATACCAAACACATCCACTATACACTGTACTGCTCTGTAATACCAAACACATCCGCTATACACTGTACTGCTCTGTAATACCAAACACATCCACTATACACTGTACTGCTCTATAATACCAAACACATCCTCTATACACTGTACTGCTCTGTAATACCAAACACATCCGCTATATACTCTACTTCTCTGTAATACCAAACACACTCACTATATACTGTACTGCTCTGTAATACCAAACACATCCCCTATACACTGTACTGCTCTGTAATACCAAACACATTCACTATATACTGTACTGCTCTGTAATACCAAACACATTCTCTATACACTGTACTGCTCTGTAATACCAAACACATCCGCTATACACTGTACTGCTCTGTAATATCAAACACATCCGCTATACACTGTACTGCTCTGTAATACCAAACACATCCGCTATACACTGTACTGCTCTGTAATACCAAACACATCCGCTATACACTGTACTGCTCTGTAATACCAAACACATCCACTCTACACTGTACTGCTCTGTAATACCAAACACATCTGCTATACACTGTACTGCTCTGTAATACCAAACACATCCGCTATACACTGTACTGCTCTGTAATACCAAACACATCCGCTATACACTGTACTGCTCTGTAATACCAAACACATCCGCTATACACTGTACTGCTCTGTAATACCAAACACATCCGCTATATACTGTACTGCTCTGTTATACCAAACACATCCGCTATACACTGTACTGCTCTGTAATACCAAACACATCCTCTATACACTATACTGCTCTGTAATATCTGTGATCATAATTCTATATGTAACGACTGACAGCCGCACAGATCCATCTCTCTCCTGATGATGGCGCTAGATTTCATGATCGGTAAGATGTCCCATCACATGCACGAGTGGCCGCTCTCTATAGAAATAACTGACTGCTGCACAGGTCCATCTCCTAATGATGGCGCTAGACCTGATGATAGGCAAGATGTCCTATCACATAGAAGAGTGGCCGCTAACTATAGAAATTACTAGGCTTCAGTGTTAAGCTTGTGTGAGACAGGCAGATAATCTGCCAGATCAGGCATGCTCAACCTGCGGCCCTCCAACTGTTGCAAAACTACAACTCCCAGCATGCCCGAAAAGCCTACAGCTATCAGCCTACAGCAGGGAATTGTGGGAGTTGTAGTTTTACAACAGCTGGAGGGCCGCAGGTTGAGAATGCCTATGCCAGATCATCACTAACAATCATTTGTAGTATCGGATCTGCCGGCCCATCCCCTTCCCCGCCCACTGTAATACCAAACACATCCACTATACACTGTACTGCTCTGTAATACCAAACACATCCGCTATACACTGTACTGCTCTGTAATACCAAACACATCCACTATACACTGTACTGCTCTATAATACCAAACACATCCTCTATACACTGTACTGCTCTGTAATACCAAACACATCCGCTATATACTCTACTTCTCTGTAATACCAAACACACTCACTATATACTGTACTGCTCTGTAATACCAAACACATCCCCTATACACTGTACTGCTCTGTAATACCAAACACATTCACTATATACTGTACTGCTCTGTAATACCAAACACATTCTCTATACACTGTACTGCTCTGTAATACCAAACACATCCGCTATACACTGTACTGCTCTGTAATATCAAACACATCCACTATATACTGTACTGCTCTGTAATACCAAACACATCCGCTATACACTGTACTGCTCTGTAATACCAAACACATCCACTATACACTGTACTGCTCTGTAATACCAAACACATCCGCTATACACTGTACTGCTCTGTAATACCAAACACATCCGCTATACACTGTACTGCTCTGTAATACCAAACACATCCACTATATACTGTACTGCTCTGTAATACCAAACACATCCGCTATACACTGTACTGCTCTGTAATACCAAACACATCCGCTATACACTGTACTGCTCTGTAATACCAAACACATCCACTATACACTGTACTGCTCTGTAATACCAAACACATCCACTATACACTGTACTGCTCTGTAATACCAAACACATCCTCTATATACTGTACTGCTCTGTAATACCAAACACATCCACTATACACTGTACTGCTCTGTAATACCAAACACATCCGCTATACACTGTACTGCTCTGTAATACCAAACACATCCTCTATACACTGTACTGCTATGTAATACCAAACACATCCACTATACACTGTACTGCTCTGTAATACCAAACACATCCACTATATACTGTACTTCTCTGTAATACCAAACACACTCACTATATACTGTACTGCTCTGTAATACCAAACACATCCTCTATATACTATACTGCTCTGTAATATCTGTGATCATAATTCTATATGTAACGACTGACAGCCGCACAGATCCATCTCTCTCCTGATGATGGCGCTAGATTTCATGATCGGTAAGATGTCCCATCACATGCACGAGTGGCCGCTCTCTATAGAAATAACTGACTGCTGCACAGGTCCATCTCCTAATGATGGCGCTAGACCTGATGATAGGCAAGATGTCCTATCACATAGAAGAGTGGCCGCTAACTATAGAAATGACTAGGCTTCAGTGTTAAGCTTGTGTGAGACAGGCAGATAATCTGCCAGATCAGGCATGCTCAACCTGCGGCCCTCCAACTGTTGCAAAACTACAACTCCCAGCATGCCCGAAAAGCCTACAGCTATCAGCCTACAGCAGGGAATTGTGGGAGTTGTAGTTTTACAACAGCTGGAGGGCCGCAGGTTGAGAATGCCTATGCCAGATCATCACTAACAATCATTTGTAGTATCGTTTGTTAGAAATGATCTGGCAGTGTAAAGCCTCATTCACACATAATTTTTTCACATATATGTGCAACGGGCACCTCCCTCTAGGGCCCTCTATATAACGTCCCAGGTGTAGGAAATGCCAAGTGGTATTTTGCGGCCTAAAATGTCCCTTTAAGTGCGTCATGGTGCTCCTACCTGGATACCGCATGACCTCAGGCTTTGGCTCCAAAGCAATAAATAGGGGGAATAATTGAGGGATTTGAAGAAATAACTTGAGTCCAGACCTTGCGATGAAGTTCAATGGCAGCTTTACTTGAATAAATGTTTCTTCAAACTGTTTCAGGCTTTGTCTTGGTTCCAGCATTTAGCAATAAACTGGCAGGCAAACTCAACTCTGCTATTTCTTTCTCTCACTCTGCTGTACTGACAAGTTGACTTGGTAACTTCGCTTCTTCTTTATGCTGCACTTCACTTTTTAGTCAGACTTATCTCTAGCCAAGGAATAAGTTAGAATCATGGCAGCTCCAACATGGAGTCTCAACCAGAACAAACCAGAACTGCCCCACCTTCTTCTGGTAGCAAGCAGGACTGGCCCACTTTTGCCCAAAGGGGGGAGAATGTAATGGTAAGTTCCATTCTCTCTAAGAATAGCTATGCCATTTTCTCTGCCACCTGGTGGTGAACCAGGCGCATTACATGTAATAAACAGTTACATAACAAGTGTAACGGGAGGCCGGCGGTGCTCGCCATCTTTGCCCCGCTGCTGACGTCCTGCTATTAAGAAGGAGCGGGGATGAGGCCTGCGGCCTCATCTCCATGGTGACAAGGGGGTGGGGAAGACCCGGGCGAGCGCTGCCTTGGCGTGGCCGGCTGTCACGGCTGTTTGAGGGTAACAAGAGCAAACACAGTGAAAAGAGCTACTGACCGGACCCAAACTAGGGAAGATAAGGGGTGACCCCTGTCAGACCCTCAAAGCTCTCCCTATGCTGCTAAAGCACATGCCTGGATCCAAATGGTGGAAGGAGGCATGCCCGCGTACCTCAGACTGATGGCCACTGTAACCCCTACAATAGTGGAAGGGGCACGGCCACCGGTGCCCTACTCAGTATATGGAGGGAACCGTGGCCACCTCAGATCCAGTCAGAAAATAATCAGGAAAACAACAATATCTGCACACTTAGCTGAAGGAGATGCAGCCGCAGAGAAGACGGATCCAAGGACAGCTGGCAATATCCGGAGTGCTTGCTGCAGCAGAAACCAGGTCCAGTGAACTGATAGCTTACAAGTGAAGTTACTCAAGCCAGAGCTACAACTGAAATGAGAAATATAATCCACGCCCTGCAACATGAGGAGGGGTGATTTAAAGGCAGGAAAATCAACTGCAGGAGAAACAGCTGAGAGTAAAGACCTCATCACAGGGGCGGAGAAACAGAACAGTGAGAACACCTCCAAGCTCTAAGTGACATCATCGCAGGGGTGGAGACACAGAGCTGTGAGAACTTCTCAAAGCTCTGGTAGTGACAGTACCCCCCCCCCTCTACGGGTGGACTCCGGACACCCAGGACTCACCTTCCCAGGATGAGCCCTATGAAATGCCCTGATGAGGCGAGTGGCTTTAATGTCCGACACCGGAACCCACATCCTCTCCTCAGGACCATAACCCTTCCAATGAACGAGGTACTGAAGAGAACCGCGGACAATGCGAGAGTCCACAATTCTGGAAACCTCAAACTCCAGATTGCCATCAACCAAAATCGGAGGAGGAGGCAAAGAGGAGGGTACCGGGGGCTGGACATATGGTTTTAAGAGAGATCTGTGAAATACATTATGTATCTTCCAAACCCGTGGAAGATCAAGACGGAAGGCAACCGGATTGATGACTGACAAAATTTTATAAGGCCCAATAAACTTGGGACCCAATTTCCAGGAGGGAACCTTCAGTTTAATATTTTTAGTAGACAACCACACCAGATCACCCACATTCAGGTCCGGACCAGGCACACGTTTATACTTCTCACTCATCTTTCTAAGATTACTCTGAATCTTTTGCCAAATGGTAGACAAAGACGAGGAAAATCTCTCCTCCTCAGGTAAACCCGAAAGAGCCCCTCCCGAGAATGTCCCAAACTGCGGATGGAACCCATATGCACCAAAGAATGGTGACTTATCAGAAGATTCCTGACGACGGTTGTTCAAAGCAAACTCAGCAAGAGGGAGAAAAGAACACCAATCCTCCTGGTTCTCTGCCACAAAACAGCGCAAATATGTCTCCAGATTCTGATTGAGGCGCTCAGTCTGACCATTCGACTGCGGGTGAAAAGCAGAAGAGAAGGACAGCCGAACCCCCAGGCGAGAACAGAAAGCCTTCCAGAACCTGGACACAAACTGCGAGCCTCTATCGGAAACAATATCAGAGGGAATGCCATGCAATTTAACAATATGGTCGATAAAAGCTTGCGCCAACGTTTTAGCATTGGGTAAACCAGGGAAAGGAACGAAATGAGCCATCTTGCTAAAACGGTCCACGACCACCAGGATCACCGACTTCCCCGAGGAACGAGGAAGATCCGTGATAAAGTCCATGGACAGGTGTGTCCAAGGACGGGAAGGTATGGGTAACGGGAGAAGGGAACCTGAAGGTCGTGAACGAGGGACCTTAGCGCGAGCGCACGTCTCACAAGCAGCCACAAAACCCTCCACCGACTTACGAAGAGCCGGCCACCAAAATCTCAGAGCAATGAGATCAACCGTGGCTCTACTCCCGGGGTGACCAGCAAGAACCGTATCATGATGCTCCTTAAAGAGTTTGTGACGTAGCTCAGGAGGCACAAACAACTTCCCGGAAGGACAACGGGCAGGTGCCTCAGTCTGGGCAGCCTGGACCTCGGCCTCCAAATCGGAATAAAGAGCAGAAACAACTACCCCCTCCGCCAAAATGGGACCCGGGTCCTCGGAGTTTCCTCCTCCCGGAAAACAGCGAGAGAGAGCATCAGCCTTCACATTTTTGATCCCAGGGCGGAATGTAACGACAAAATTGAATCTGGAGAAGAACAGAGACCATCTGGCCTGTCTCGGATTCATACGCCTGGCCGACTCCAAGTATGCCAGATTCTTATGGTCGGTAAAAACGGTGACAGGGTGCCTGGCCCCCTCCAACCAATGACGCCATTCCTCGAAAGCCAACTTGATGGCCAACAACTCCCTATCTCCCACATCATAGTTTCTCTCTGCCGGGGAGAGTTTTTTAGAGAAAAAGGCACAGGGTCGCCATTTGGCAGGAGAAGGGCCCTGGGACAAAACTGCACCCACACCCACCTCGGAAGCATCCACCTCAACAATAAAAGGTAAGGAAACATCGGGATGCACCAAGATGGGAGCAGACGCAAAACTCTCTTTAATCTTAGAAAAGGCTGCAAGCGCCTCCTCCGACCAAGAGGAAAAATCCGCCCCCTTTTTTGTCATGTCAGTAAGGGGTTTGACAACAGAGGAATAATTCAAAATGAACTTTCTGTAGTAGTTAGCAAAACCCAGAAAGCGCATCAATGCCTTCTGATTCTCAGGAAGCTCCCACTCAAGTACAGCACGGACCTTCTCAGGATCCATGCGAAAACCAGAAGCAGAGAGGAGAAAACCAAGAAATTGAATCTCCGATACCATAAAAAGACATTTCTCTAGCTTGGCATACAGTTTATTCTCCCGCAGTATCTGCAGAACCTGAAAAAGATGATCCTGATGGGTCTGAACATCAGGGGAAAAAATCAAAATATCGTCAAGATACACCAAAACAAATTTTCCCATTAAGTGGTAGAAAATACTATTAACAAAATGCTGAAAGACGGCCGGAGCATTCATCAGGCCGAAAGGCATAACGAGATTCTCGAAATGCCCGTTAGGGGTATTAAAAGCAGTTTTCCATTCATCCCCCTCTCTGACCCTGACCAGGTTGTACGCGCCTCTCAGATCCAATTTGGAAAACACCTTGGCTCCAACAATTTGGTTGAAGAGGTCCGGGATCAGAGGAAGGGGATAGGGATCGCGAATCGTGATACGGTTCAGCTCCCTAAAATCTAAGCAAGGTCTCAGAGAGCCATCTTTTTTTTTAACAAAAAAAAAAACCGCTGCAACAGGTGACTTTGAGGGACGAATATGCCCCTTCTCGAGACTCTCGGAGATATAGGTTCGCATTGCGATTCTTTCCGGTTGTGAGAGATTGTAGAGGCGTGCTTTTGGCAGCTTGGCGCCGGGAATGAGGTTAATGGGACAGTCAAACTCCCGGTGAGGAGGTAGCTCCTGAACACCGCTCTCGGAAAACACGTCCGAGAAATCAGAGAGAAATGATGGCACAGTTTTAGTAGACACCTCTGCAAAAGTCGCTGTGAGACAATTCTCTCTACAAAAGTCACTCCACTCATTTATTTGCCTTCCTTGCCAATCAATGGTGGGGTTATGTCTAGTGAGCCAGGGTAACCCCAAAACTAGAGGAGAAGGCAATCCGTTAAGGACAAAACAAGATATCTCCTCCACATGAGTGTCACCTACAGCTAGCCGGATATTGTGAACAATGCCTTTCAGAGATCTCTGCGAGAGTGGAGCAGAGTCAATGGCAAAAACAGGTATATCCTTTTCCAATGTGCAAACCTGAAAACCATGCATGGCTACAAATTGAGTGTCAATAAGATTGACGGCCGCTCCACTATCGACAAAAATCTCACAAGAAATAACTTTGCTCTCTAGCGCCACCCTGGCAGACAGGAGAAAACGGGAACTGCAGGTCAGAGGAAAAGCATCAATTCCCACATCAAGTTTGCCCAAAGTAGCAGATGAAGTAGAACTTGATGATCTACCTCTTGAGGTTTTTCTCTTATTATCGCTCTTAGTACAGTTCAGGAATCTCCTAGACGGACAAACATTTGCCAAATGACCTATGCCCCCACAACAAAAACACACCATATTCTGAGGACTAAATCCTCTTTTATCAGGGGCAAGTCGGCCTAGCTGCATGGGCTCCTCCTCAGAGGGGAGCGAGACAGGATGAGGCCCCTGCACACTGAATGAGTCCGCACCATTGCCCCAAGACTGACAATGGCTGGACAGAGAGGTCTTGTTTCTTTCTCTTAGACGTCTGTCAAGGCGTACCGCCAATGACATGGCAGACTCTAAGGACGTTGGTCTCTCATGGAAAGCAAACGCATCTTTCAATCTCTCTGAGAGACCATGACAGAACTGACTCCGGAGTGCAGCATCATTCCAACCTGAATCAGCTGCCCATCTCCGAAATTCAGAACAATAAAGCTCCGCAGACAGTTTGTTCTGGCATAAAGCACGTAAGTTCGATTCGGCCAGAGCAACACGATCCGGGTCATCATATATTTGCCCCAGGGCCACAAAAAATCTTTCCACGGATCGAAGGGAGGGATCCCCTGATGGCAGCGAAAAAGCCCAAGTCTGAGCATTGCCCCTGAGCAGGGAGATGACAATCCTCACCCTCTGTTCCTCATTACCAGAGGAAAGGGGACACAAGCAAAAATGGAGTTTGCATGCCTCTCTGAAGCGAACAAAATTCTCACTGCCCCCAGAGAACGTCTCCGGAAGTGAGACCTTTGGCTCGCAACAGACTCCATGAGCCGGAGCAGAGCCTAATGCTTGTAACTGAGTCATAGATTGACGGAGATCCGCTACTTCCAAAGAAAGACCCTGCATGCGGTCAACCAGGCCAGAAAGCGGATCCATGTCAAAAAAGGACGGTTTTGGGTGGATTATAATGTCACGGCTGTTTGAGGGTAACAAGAGCAAACACAGTGAAAAGAGCTACTGACCGGACCCAAACTAGGGAAGATAAGGGGTGACCCCTGTCAGACCCTCAAAGCTCTCCCTATGCTGCTAAAGCACATGCCTGGATCCAAATGGTGGAAGGAGGCATGCCCGCGTACCTCAGACTGATGGCCACTGTAACCCCTACAATAGTGGAAGGGGCACGGCCACCGGTGCCCTACTCAGTATATGGAGGGAACCGTGGCCACCTCAGATCCAGTCAGAAAATAATCAGGAAAACAACAATATCTGCACACTTAGCTGAAGGAGATGCAGCCGCAGAGAAGACGGATCCAAGGACAGCTGGCAATATCCGGAGTGCTTGCTGCAGCAGAAACCAGGTCCAGTGAACTGATAGCTTACAAGTGAAGTTACTCAAGCCAGAGCTACAACTGAAATGAGAAATATAATCCACGCCCTGCAACAGGAGGAGGGGTGATTTAAAGGCAGGAAAATCAACTGCAGGAGAAACAGCTGAGAGTAAAGACCTCATCACAGGGGCGGAGAAACAGAACAGTGAGAACACCTCCAAGCTCTAAGTGACATCATCGCAGGGGTGGAGACACAGAGCTGTGAGAACTTCTCAAAGCTCTGGTAGTGACACCGGCATTCTCCATCCCCCAGGCAACGAGCTAGTGGGGAACTGAGTGCCGATAGTAATGAATCGGTGCTCAGATGTACAGGGAGGCCGGACATGGGTCAGGTGATGCTGGCCGCATCACTTGACCCATCTAGTGGGTACTTAAAAAGGTAACTTGCTGGCCACAGGTTGCCTGTGATTGGTCTCATTATCGTCATTGTATCCAGCATGTTACTCTGTTTGCTGACTTGGCTTGTATTTGGACCGCGACCTCGTATTTTCCCCTGGTACTGACACCTTCTCCTGTAAGGGATCTGGGAAGGCATTTATTGATTCTTGCTCCACCTCTAATTTTATTGATTACAATTTAGTGCTTTCCCTTGGGGTGCCTATTTTGCCTCTTGCAGAGCCCATCTATATTATTGCTATTGACTCCAACCCTTTGGAGGGGGAACAGTTGAATTTTGTACCCCTTAAGTGACCTTGACTGTGGGGTCTCGTCATACTGAATGTGATTCTATTTTTATTTTAAAGAATTTACGCATGGAGATAGTTCTGGACTTGCCTTGGCTCCAGGTTCACAACCCGATCATCAACTGGTCCACCGGTGAATAAGAAAAATGGGGGTTAAAATGTGGTTCATGCTGTTAACATGTTATTCAGGTCGTAGTCATTGCAGACTCGGGAACTCTTCCCACATATGCCAATGACATTTCTGATGTTTTTACCATGTCCGAGGTTGATCTCCTTCCCCCTCATAGACCGTATGATTGTGCCATTGATCTCCTTCCGGAATCTAAGTATCCTAAGGGTCGTAGTTATAATTTGTCCGGACCGGAAGTATCTGAAGGAAAGATTACAAAAATGACATATTAGACCTTCAGTGTTGTCCATGGGGGCGGGGTTTTTCTTTGTTGGGAAAAAGGATGGTGAATTGAGACCATGTATTGATTATAGAGATGTCCAGTCATATTTATCCTCTTGTGAGGTCAGTGCCAGGTCCAAGACTCCTAGGTACCGTCCGATGGGTGAATTTCAGCCGTTACCCATCCCTAGTAGACCTTGGTCCCATATTTCCATGGATTTTATCACCGACCTACTGGTTTCTGAAAATAAGTCAGTGATGTGGGTAGTCGTTGATATGTTTAGTAACATGGTACATTTCATCCCTCTGTCAAAATTGCCTAATGCTTTAGCTTCCCTTTTCGTGGATCATGTAATACGTCCTAATTGGAATTCTGGAGAATATAGTTTCGGATAGAGGCGTTCAATTCATCTCAAAATTTTGGAAGGCTTTTTGTCATAAATTGAATATCTCTCTGTCTTTTTTTTTCGGCCTTTCATTCGGAAACCAACGGTCAAGCTGAACGTTTAAACCAGTCTCTGGAACAGTATTTGAGGTGTTACGTCTCGGATAATCAGCATCTTTGGGTGAAATATTTGTCCTTAACCCCTTAAGGACTCAGCCCTATTTCACCTTAAGGACTTGGCCATTTTTTGCAAATCTGACCAGTGTCACTTTAAGTGCTCATAACTTTAAAACGCTTTGACTTACCCAGGCCTTTCTGAGATTGTTTTTTCGTCACATATTGTACTTCATGACACTGCAAAAATTGGGTCAAAAAAGTTAATTTTTTTGCATAAACAAATACCATATTTACCAAACATTTTGAAAAATTTGCAAATTTCAAAGTTTCAGTTTCTCTACTTCTGTAATACATAGTAATACCCCCAAAAATTGTGATGACTTTACATTCCCCATATGTCTACTTCATGTTTGTAGCATTTTGGGAATGATATTTTATTTTTTGGGGATGTTACAAGGCTTAGAAGTTTAGAAGCAAATTTTACAATTTTTCAGAAATCTTCAAAATCCCACTTTTTATGGACCAGTTCATGTTTGAAGTCACTTTGTGAGGCTTACATAATAGAAACCACCCAAAAATGACCCCATTCTAGAAACTACACCCTCCAGGTTTTCAAAACAGTTTTTACAAACTTTGTTAACCCTTTAGGTCTTCCACAAGACTTCATGGCAAATGGACATAAATTTTATGAATTTAGATTTTTTTTAAATTTTTCCAATATAATCAATTGTTTCCTGGAAAAAAACAAGGTTTAACTGCCAAACAAAACTCAAATTGGGTTGCCCTGATTCTGTAGTTTGCAGAAACACCCCATATGTGGTCGTAAACTACTGTTTGGCCAAACGGGAGGACATAGAAGGAGGGGAACACCATATGGGTTTTGCAAGGCAGATTTTGCAGGACTGGTTTTGTTTATACCATGTCCCATTTGAAGCCCCCTGTTGCACCCCTAGAATAGAAATTTTAAAAAAGTGACTCCATCTAAGAAAGTACACCCCTCAAGGTATTCAAAACTGGGTTTACAAACTTTGTTAACCCTTTAGGTGTTCCACAAGAGTTAATGGCAGATGGAGAAACAATTTCAAAATTTCTATTTTTTGGAAAAATTTCCAATATAATAAATTTTTTCCAGCAGTAAAACAAGGGTTAACTGCCAAACAAAACTCAATATTGGTTGCCTTGATTCTGTAGTTTGCAAAAACACCCCATATGTGGTCGTAAACTACTGTTTGGCCAAACGGGAGCACATAGAAGGAGGGGAACACCATATGGGTTTTGGAAGGCAGATTTTGCAGGACTGGTTTTGTTTATACCATGTCCCATTTGAAGCCCCCTGTTGCACCCCTAGAATAGAAATTTCAAAAAAGTGACTCCATCTAAGAAAGTACACCCCTCAAGGTATTCAAAACTGGGTTTATGAACTTTGTTAACCCTTTAGGTGTTCCACAAGAGTTAATGGCAGATGGAGAAACAATTTTGAAATTTCTATTTTTTGGAAAATTTCCCATTTTAACCCTTACTTTATTACTGGAAAAAATGGGTTAACAGCCAAACAAAACTCAAAATGGGTTGCCCTGATTCTGTAGTTTGCAGAAACACCCCATATGTAGTCGTAAACTACTATTTGGCTAAACGGCAGGACATAGAAGAAGGGAAACGTCATATGTTTTTTGGAAGGCAGATTTTGCTGGACTGGTTTATTTACACCATGTACCCTTTCAAGCCCCCTGATGCACCCCTAGAGTAGAAACTCCATAAAAGTGACCCCATCAAGGAAACTACGGGATAAGGTGGTTGTTGTTTTGGGACTATTTTAGGGGTAAATATGATTTTTGGTTGCTCTATATTACTATTTTTTGAGGCAAGGTAACAAAAAATGTAAATTCTAAAATTGTTTCTACATTCGCTATTTAGTTTTGTGGAACACCAAAAGGGTTAACAAAGTTTGTAAAGTAACTTTTGAATACCTTGAAGGGTGGAGTTTCTTAGATGCGGTTAATTTTTTGGAGTTTCTAGTTTAGGCTACATCAGGGGGTGCTTCTAATGGGACATGGTGTAAAAAAAAAAAAAACAGTCCATCAAAATCTGCCTTCCAGAAACCGTATGGAGTTCCCTTCGTTCTATGCCCTGCCGTGCGGCTATATAGCCATTTACGACCACATATGGGGTGTTTCTGCAAACTACAGAATCAGGGCAATAAATATTTAGTTTTGTTTGGCTGTTAACCCTTGCTTTATTACCGGTAAAAAGGATTCAAATGGAGATTTTGCCCAAAAATTGGTGTTTTGGCACCGTTTTTATTTTATATTTTTAACACCGTTCATCCGAGGGGTTTGGTCAAAAGTTATTTTTATAGCGAAGACTTTTACGCACGCGACGATGCCCAATATGTATGGCTCTCAGACTTTGGAGACACTAAGCAGGCATCCTAAAACTGCGGCCCTCCAGATGTTGTAAAACTACAATTCCCACCATGCCCTGCTGATGGCTGTAGGTTGTCTGGGCATGCTGGGAGTTTACAACATCTGGAGGGCCAAAGTTTGAGGATGCCTGCACTAAAACTAATATTTTTTGGGGAAAAAAAATTGTTTCCGTGTCTCCAAAGTCTGAGAGCCATAGTTTTTTATGTTCTCTAGGGGACTGTTGGGGATTATAAAAATGTAGTACTCCATGGAAGTGTGATACTCCCTGAAGCAATCGATAACGCAGAGGCCCGGATGATCGGGGCACGTGTCACATTGAGTAGTGGTGTCCTTCCGTATCCCCCTCTTGTGACACACTCTGCATCTTTTTTGGGGACCGTCCCTTCTTTCCAGTATGGGGGACCACACCTGGAAAGTGTTGGCCAGGGACGATCCGGGCGCCTCCAGTTCCCGAGGTACTCCGGCCTGCTCTTTCCCGGTCCGAAAAGATCAGGTCCTTGAGGACTGCCTCATAGAATTGGAGGAATGTCCCTGTGCTGCCAGCGATTCGGGATAGTACAAAAGAGTTGTACATGGCAACCTGTACCAAGTAGACCGCAACTTTTTTGTACCATGCCCGGGTTTTGCTCATGGCGTTATATGGCTTGAGGACTTGATCAGAGAGATCAACTCCTCCCATATACCGATTGTAGTCAACGATACAATCGGGCTTGAGGACTGTTGCCGCGGTACCTCGCACAGAGACGGGGTGGTGCTGTTACCGTGGATTGTGGACAGCATAAGGACATCCCTCTTGTCCTTATACCTGACCAGCAACAGGTTTCCACTGGTAAGGTCTCACCCCTGGGGATAGGTACCTGGAGGGGGTAGGCAGGGAGGCCGCATTGATTTTTCCGCACGGTCCCACAAGCGAACGTGGATCTGGCGGCAAGGGACCTGAACAAGGGGATACTGGTATAAAAGTTATCCACGTACAAGTGGTAACCGTTATCCAGAAATGGGTACATAAGGTCCCACACGAGTTTCCCGCTAACACCCAGAGTGGGGGGGACATTCTGGGGGTTGAATACGGGAATCTTGCCCCTCGTACACACAAAATTTGTAAGTGTACCCTGAGGTACTCTCACAAATTTTGTATAGCTTCACGCCATACCTCGCCTGCTTTGTGGGAATATATTGGCGAAAACTGAGTCTCCCCTTGAACGCAGACGGTCATAGGCAGGATCACCTCGGGGGGGGGGGGACATGCTGCATTATCGGAATAATGCAGACATTTCCGGATGGCCTCAAACCGGGGACGTGTCATGACCATACTGTACAGTGGGGTCTGGTATAGGACATCCCCACTCCAGTATTGCCTGATACTGGGTTTTTGGACTAGACCCATATGCAGCACGAGGCCCGAAAATGTCCTCATCTCGGCTGCACTGACCGGCGTCCAGCCACCGGGTCTAGCCAAAAATGAGCCCGGGTTTTGAGCGACGAACATCAGATTCACCAGTGGGTTACTGAAAAAAAAAACTAAAATAGTCTATTTCAGTAAACCCCACTGTGGGAATCTGGATTGCAGGATTGCCAGCAAAATCCGGACTCTCAGGCTCAAAGTCCACTGGGGGACACCAACTAAGTTCATCGGCAGGGGGCTCCGGTGAGCCTGGAAACCAGTATGAACCCCAGGGCAGCTTGTACTTGGGTGGGCCACAGGATCCCTAGCATGTGGGGCCCCTGGCTCCGCCTGGTGGCATCTCCGCCGCCTTGGTGGCTCATCGTCATCCGATGATGATGAGGAGGATGCGGATCACAAAAGGAATGTGGGGTCATCCTCACTGGGGCTCTCAGAGTCGGAGGCAATCTGGGCGTATGCATCCTCGGCCGAGAACATCCGGCGGGCCATGGGTGTGTGTGCGTGTATATGTGCATGTGTGGAAAACTTTATTATATGTGCGTGTGTGTGGGGGCAACAGGTGTTCGCGTACTAAAAAAGCCCAAAAAAAAAATGGGCAAGTGTTAGAAAAAAAAAAAAGTTCAAACTTGCTGATCAGCGGTACAACGCTGATCAGCGGTGGGGCGGGCGATGCGCTAACAGTGGACGGATGCTAAAAAGTGCCGGCCAGTCAGCGCACGCAGAAAGAAAAAAAGGGGTGGTAAGGGGGCTGGTGGTGGGGGGCAAGTGGCAGGGGGGGGTCTGGGGTCTGAGAGATGGAACACAGAAAGTTTTAGATAAAAGTTATTTTTATTTATTTTTTTCCTAACTAACTTTTCCATTCTTTCCCTGCCTAACGGTGCCTCTCCCTCACTGACCCTAACCTACCTGGATGGCGATGGGTGCAGGAGGGTGATGGATGCCGATTTAGGGGGACTCAGGAGCTGGGGCTGCACGGTGCGGGTGCTGGACAGAAAGAGGAGGGGAGAGAGGAGCGCAGGAAGTTTAAATCTCGCGCCTCTCTCCCCTGCACCAATCAGCACCCTGGACAGCGGCGTTCAGCACCAGGGCCAGCACCGCTTCTCCAAATATTCATACTGAGATTGGTGGTGTATAATCACGCCACCGATCGCAGTCTTTTTCCGGTTCATCGGGTCACCGGAGACCCGAATGGACCGGAAACACTGAAAACCGTAGGTCTGAATTGACCTGTGGTTTTCTGCGATCGCCGATACGGGGGGGGGGGGGGTCAAATGACCCCCCTGCGTTGTTACAGGATGCCGGCTGAATGATTTCAGCCGGCATCCCGTTCCGATTAACCCCCGCAGCGCCGGAATCCCGATTTAAAGTTAGGATGTACCGGTACGCCCTGAGTCCTTAAGGACTCGGGAAATAGGGCGTACCGGTACGCCCTACGTCCTTAAGGGGTTAATTAATAATCAAGTGAACTGGTATGTCTCCTTTCTTTTGTAATCTTGGATTTCATCCGCGATTTAGTTCATTTTCGCTCTTCTCAGGTGCCTGAAGCCAAGTTAGTAGTTAAAAAACTGTGCACAGTCTGGGCCAAGGTTCACTCGAACCTGAGGAAAGCTCAGGAGGTTCAAAAGGTTCATGCTAACAAAAGATGTTCTCGGGGAGTAGATTTTGAATTAGGAGACAAGGTGTAGTTATCTACCAAGTATTTGCATCTGAAAGTACCTTCGGGTAAACTTGCACCTCGATTTATTAGCCCTTATGAGATTATTGTCATCATTAACCCTGTGTCCTTTATGTTATGATTACCTGACTCCTTCCGCATTCATAATGTTTTTCACAAAGCCTTACGTAAAAAGTATGTGTCGTCTATGTCTCCTGCACAGAAATCTCTCCCACCAGTGGAAGTTGAGGGTCAACTAGAATATGAGATTTCTAGAATCCTTGATGTGAGAAAAGTTTGTAATTCCTTACAATATTTAGTGCACTGGAAAGGTTTTGGTCCTGAAGAGAGGTTGGTGAGAAAATTCCATTCAGAACACCCAGCGATTGTGGGTCTGTGAAGAGGGGGTACTGTAACTGGAGGACCCGGGCGCGCGCACTGCCTGACTGTCTTTGGTTATTGTGTTTTCCCACATAGCTTCCACTTCTAGGCCCCTGCACGTATTTAAGCTAGGAACTGCTGCCCAGTTGTACCCCGTCAGTTAGGATGGACCGTGCAAGTAGATAGGGTTAGAGGTGTGGGTGGATTTAGGGCTGCACTTATCCCTATCCCCCTTTGTTACATCAAGATTATGAATGCACATTGTGGAGGACCTAGAAATACATACATAAGATGACATTATATTAGCCCATTAGAGATAGTTAGCAGGGTGCAGTAGTGGTAACACCACTCTGGGGTGTTACATATGTGCTGTAGCAGCTCTCACCTGCCCTTCCTTTAGTTGTGAGCACGGACAGCCCGTGTCAGGTGCAGCTGTCTGCAGCTAGTCTGCATTTTGCTGTCTGCCATGATGGGGACACATCAGACATGGTAGTACAAGGCATAGAAAAGGTTTTTCTACCTAAGCGTGGAGGAGATTATAGAAGGAAACTATTAAATAGAGAATCCTTCTGGATTTTTTCGCTGAACACACGTCAACCTGAGGGGCTCAATAAACGTCTAGATCTGATCATGCAGCAATAACTCACATACCAGGGATCTGATATGTGAACTCCTCTTTTTTCTGGAAGTATTACGGTACTCAATTCTCTGATAATGTGATCTCCATTATATTCCATCATATTCTGGCATAATACTGTTACATATTCAGTTTATATCTCATGTATCCATTATATATGTACATCTTTGTATGACATAGTTTGTGCATAGCTATTGGCCACATATATTTTCTCTATGCATACATATGGTTATATATTTACGTTTTTTTCTTTAAATTGATTTTCATATGAAGAGTTAACTTGAAGGTGTGGTACCTCTTTCTGGGGGCGGTTACAGGCCTGTGGGAACATTAGTGAACACAGGTGCACCCTCCCCTATAAGAGGTCTCACTCTCAATGTTTTTCTGTGTCATGAAGAAGGGCTGGAATTGTTTCTAGTAGCCCGAAAAGCTTAGACAAGACTGTTATTTTGTATCCTCGGATGAGTTTTTAACCGCAAGCTGAATAAACGCCTATTCCTTTTTAAGTGGAGCTGGATTTTCTCAACTTCTTTTCTTCATTGTCGCCCTGCACCTGACACGGGCTGTCCGTGCTCACAACTAAAGGAAGGGCAGGTGAGAGCTGCTACACTCCTCTTTTTCTATATAACCCACAGTCAGGATTGCTTGCACTCCCTGCCTCAGCTTCATTAAGCGGTTTTCCATAAGGGTGCTTTCTGCTATGGCACATGTGTCGCTGCGTCCCTTAGAGGACGATGAAGATAGATTACAGCGAATGAATGCTATCTATGATGCACCTAACAAATCCATCCAGGAAAACATACAACTTATCATGTCGATGTCTTCACTTGAAAATCTTATGTCTAGAGAGCTCCGAACCTGGTGGGATCTTACTTCCTTGAAAAAATATACAGATAAAGGAATGATCCCTAGAGGGCTCAGACTAAAGAAAAAACCCACCACCATATATTCGGATACCTTTTTACAGGAATGGGAGAGCATCTTGTCAGAGTGTTCTCTGAAATTGATGGACTTGATCATTACTAATGAGAGTAAAGTTCTTGTGGAATACAGAGCAAATATTAAAAATACACAAGAAACCCTATGTACACAGATCGACAATCCTGAATTTATTAACCTGGATAACAAGCTAAAAGATGATCTTCTAAAAATGGAGGACGATCTTATTAAATTCAAGCAAAGGAAATTTAACCGCGATCTGCTTGACTATCAGTCTAACCAGGTGTACACATGGACAGACTCCAAACAGAATACACCTCGCTCAATCCTAAAAAATATGCGCAATAAAAAGAAAAGAAATAATCAACAAAGAGTTTCTTTCAGCTCAACAGATATGGATTCTGCCGATTCCGAACAGGATCTTCTCCTGTCATCGTCGCAAACCGCACAGAGTCAAGAGACTGCTTCACACAAAGCGGCTTCAAAAAACGGAGAGCAGGCCGAAAACATTGCAAACCGCCGATATCCAATAAGATACAAAAAGGACAGGATGAATTGGAAGTAATCAATCTATCCGCTTCCATATTGTCGGCGGATGATATTAGCATACTAAAAAGAGGCTTAACATTTTCTCCTACCTGCCATTTTGACCTATACAGGACGCTCTTGGATGTCAACAGGCTGGCTCGCGCCCTCACTCTCCGTCGGCATTTTCAGGTGGGTGGTAATGATGTTTGTGCTACGGAGGCTGGGGACGCTGATCACCCTGTTGCGTCCAATAGTGATCCTACTGTATCTGCTGCTGCGTATACCTTATATAATAGGCATATGAGTTTTCTAGAGATGATGCATGTCTGTCAGTTACAGGAATCTAACACAGTTCTGGATGATCTGGATCTGTATAACAGGTCCATGAATTTTCATACAAAGAATCGGGACTTTTACCCGATTCAGTCCAGATCTCCAGCACTGGATAGATACCAGGATTTAGTGGAACGTGATCTAGTTTTGCTGCATGATCAGATCAATCTTGACTCTGGAGGTTGTAGTAACATTTCTAAAAAAGAAAAAGAGGCACTCCGGGATCTTAAAACAAGAGCTGATGTTGTCATCAAACAATCTGATAAGGGGGGAGGGGTTGTCGTGCTGGACAGTGGTCTATATAGAACCCTGATTGAATCCATGCTTAGTGATACATCAGTGTATGTCACTCTTAGCGACAATCCCCTCCCCTCCTTTCAGAAGGAACTCAGGGTTATTCTGGATTTAGGAATCCAATCAGGCTTCCTAACTAATAAAGAATCAGAGTATATTTATACCATGTCCCCAATCATTCCAGTGTTTCATGCACTCCCAAAAACACACAAAAATGTTTTTCCACCTCCTCTTAGGCCCATTGTAGCGGGCATTGGCTCCTTTTCGGAGAGAATGTCACAATGGGTTGATTCTATACTCCAGCCACTCATTCCATTAATACCGGGTTATCTCAGGGACACCACGTCTGTTTTGCAAACAATTGATAATATGGAATGGTCCTCAAATTGTGTTTGGATCACAGCAGACGTGGTGTCCCTGTATACCAATATCCCCCATGAACTGGCTATTAAATCATTAACCTGGTTTCTACAAACTTATGGCAACATTACTGCAGGATTGCAGGAATATGTCCTGATGGTGGTGGACTTCCTCCTCAGGCGCAATTTTTTCATGTTCAATAATAAATTTTATCTTCAGATATCGGGGGTGTCGATGGGGGCCAAATTCTCTCCCTCCATTGCAAACATTTTTATGGCATGGTGGGAGAGGTGTTTTCTCTTCATCGACACCCACCCTTTTTGGCACCACATCAGGTGGTATGGCCGTTACATTGATGACCTGATCCTGATTTGGACGGGCGATGTGGCGGCCATACCCTCCTTTTGTGGTTACATCAATTCGTGTGTGGAGACCATCTCCTTTAGTGTCCATCATGACACATTGGAGGTGGCTTTTTTGGATTTGCGCCTGAGGGGGGACCCCGCCACCAGTCAGGTATCCACCTGCACATACAGGAAACCTATGGCAGGCAATACTACATTATATGCAACATCATGTCATCCAAAACATGTAACTGCCAATATACCCAGGGGGGAAATAATCCGTGCAAGAAGAAATTGCACGGATAAAAATAGCTTTATGGAGGAGGCTGGATATATCTCCAACAGACTGGGCAAAAGAGGCTACAGTGCCAAACACATAAAAGATGCCATAGCTCAGGTCTCCACTATAGAAAGGGGATCCCTCCTGTACTCTAAACAGCAAGATCCCTTGCAAAGGGAGGTTCCACCTCTTGATATAGACACCAACAGTAAAGACAAAAACAGAAATAAAAACTGCAATATCAAGGACAAGGACACAAGGAATAATTTGTTTGTGACCCAATATAGTACAGAGTACCAACAGATTTGTCATATTATAAAAAAACATTTTCCTGTCCTGTCTTATGATGGTCAATGGACTGACATAGTTGCAGATGGGGTTAAATGTGCAGCTAGAAGGGCACCCACAATTGCAAACTATGTCAGTCCTAGTCTATATCAAGAGGAGAAAAAGTCGCAACCTGTGTGGCTTAGGACCAAGGGGAGTTATAAGTGTGGACACCACAGATGCATTTGCTGCACACACATGATTAAATCCAAGACCTTTTCCTCAACAGTAAATAACAGAGTTTTTCCTATGAAAGCGTATCTCAACTGCAATACAACCCATGCTGTCTATTTGATCACTTGCACTAAATGTAAACTGCAATACGTGGGTTGCACTATTAATGCTATAAAATCTAGAATACGCAAACACATCTCTGATGTGCCCCATCATGGCAGTCGCAATGTGTCTGCAGCTAGTCTGCATTTTGCTGTCTGCCATGATGGGGACACATCAGACATGGTAGTACAAGGCATAGAAAAGGTTTTTCTACCTAAGCGTGGAGGAGATTATAGAAGGAAACTATTAAATAGAGAATCCTTCTGGATTTTTTCGCTGAACACACGTCAACCTGAGGGGCTCAATAAACGTCTAGATCTGATCATGCAGCAATAACTCACATACCAGGGATCTGATATGTGAACTCCTCTTTTTTCTGGAAGTATTACGGTACTCAATTCTCTGATAATGTGATCTCCATTATATTCCATCATATTCTGGCATAATACTGTTACATATTCAGTTTATATTTCATGTATCCATTATATATGTACATCTTTGTATGACATAGTTTGTGCATAGCTATTGGCCACATATATTTTCTCTATGCATACATATGGTTATGTATTTACGTTTTTTTCTTTAAATTGATTTTCATATGAAGAGTTAACTTGAAGGTGTGGTACCTCTTTCTGGGGGCGGTTACAGGCCTGTGGGAACATTAGTGAACACAGGTGCACCCTCCCCTATAAGAGGTCTCACTCTCAATGTTTTTCTGTGTCATGAAGAAGGGCTGGAATTGTTTCTAGTAGCCCGAAAAGCTTAGACAAGACTGTTATTTTGTATCCTCGGATGAGTTTTTAACCGCAAGCTGAATAAACGCCTATTCCTTTTTAAGTGGAGCTGGATTTTCTCAACTTCTTTTGTTACATATGTGCTGTACATGTTCTTGATGGACCGCACACTCACCCATTTATTTTAATGTGTGTTTTCACACATCCATGTTTTAGCATGGATTCATGCTCTATTTTGTACGTGTTGACAGATCCATCACTCCCATTATAGTCTACGGGTCAGTGAAAACGATGGATCATTAGGAAGAGATGCTTTTAAAATCAGATTTTTTCTACTTACCTGTAAAATCTTTTTCTCGCTAAGTTCATTGGGGACAGAGGAAACCATGGGTACAGCTGCTGGCATTAGGAGGCGACACCAAGATAAAAAGTGTTGGCTCCTCCTCTAGCTATACCCCTACTGTATACACTGAGCTCATCAGTTTGTACAAAAGCAGTAGGAGCAGCCACAAGAATCCAACAGATAACTAGTAAGAAGAGAAATGGAGATGGTTCAGAACCAAGAACTGGTGGGACCCATCAAGAAGAGCCAACAATGTACTTACAGGATAGCAACTATGTTCCCCAATGAACTTAGCAAGAAACCGATTAGGTAAGCACAAAAAAATCCTATTTTCTTGCTCGTATCATTGCGAGACACAGGAGACCATGGGACGTTCTAAAGCGGTACAATGGGGAGGGAACAAAAGACCAGAACAATCTAAGGCTGGCCATGAGATCCCGCATGGAAAAAGAACCCTGAATAGGACAGAAAGAGCATGAACCAGGAGGGCAAGGCAGAAAGTGTAGAACTTGCAGTGATTTAGACTGGGCAGAAAGAGGGAAACTCAGTTAAACAAAGGTTGGAATACGTCAGAATAAGTGGATACCAGCACAGAATATCCATAAGAAGGAGAAGCATTTCAGACGGCTCAAAATGATATCCGAAAGGTACATCTGGATATTGAGTACCACAGGACTGGTGTGGAAGTCCGGACTGAAAAGCTAGGACATCTTGCATGACAATAAGCCCCACAGAAAACCAAGGGAGGACTGCAAAATAGGGCCTGTAGAATCCGGGTATGTATGACATCCGGCTAACAAACGACAGGAAAACCCAAAGAAAACTCTAAGCAATGTTTACGTGATTTGTACGGGATTTCAACATGGGGAAAAAACTTGGTGATCTGGAAGGAATCAACTGGGTAGAAGGCAGAGTGCCAGAGTAGACACTACCTTGTGGACAAGAAGAGGATTTTTTTTTTTGTATAGAATATGGTCACTCATCAAGACAGAGATAAGGGATGGCCAACGGAGAAGAACAGGCACAATGGAAACCAATCAGAGGTTTAAACTGGAAAACCATAGGCAAATGGGGAGTAGTCTGAGAGGGAAAAAACTGGGTCCTCAGGGATCAATAGCATCCCAGCCATGCCACAGAGAGGAATGTGGCATAAGAGTGAAGCCAAACCAACTCTGTCACTGGACAAAAGGAAGACTGTGTCACAGCCTTTGGTGTGCGCCATGACACTGTTGCCACACTTGCAGTTGCCTGTGGCAATGTGTTGCTGTTATAATATGCAGGGCCGATGTCTTAGCCTTCCTCGCATGCCTTTGCCTGTGGCAACGTGTTGCGTTTTATGCTTGTGTGTGCACTGTGTGTGATCCAGCATCACTCACAGTCTGTGACAGCCTCTGGTGTGCGCCGTGACACTGTTGCCACACTTGCAGTTGCCCGTGGCAACGTGTTGCTGTTATAGAATGCGGGGGCAGTGTCTCGGCCTTCTATGTGATTGCCGTGACATGCTGTTGCCTGTGGCAACGTGTTGCGTTTTATGCTTGTGTGTGCACTTTCCCTTTAAGTGGTTGTCTCCCTCTGTCTGGTGCTGGAAGGGTTAACTCCCTGACTGGGTGTGCTCACTTGAGTTTTATTACCTGTCGCTCCCTGGCTGGAGTCAGTTGTACTTTAGCCGTCGTTGGTGCTGGAGCTCTGCTCCAGTCCAGGGTGTTCTGTCTGCCCAGTCCTTGAGGGCCACCTTGTAGGACATACTGTCACGGTGGGAAGCGAGGGAAAACCTCCACCGTGCAATGTCAGCTATAAATGGGAAGCAACAAGGCCAAAACACTGGGATCAGGGAGCAGGTCCATACTTTCATGGTGGGGAACCCCCCACCGTACAATGTCAGGTATAAAGGGGAAGCAGCTAGGCCAGGACACGGGGATCAGAGAGCAGGTCATCTCCTATTGCATCCCTAATCCTCGTCCTAACTCCTAACCGTATGAACGGACCTTGATGGTAGGACGGCTCATACTCTGTATACCTTTGACCCTGGGTTGCCCTGAGAATCCCTCACATAGGAGCAGGGGAGAGATGACCTCTTCATTCAAGACACTGAAGAACAGGAGTCTCAAATGGCCTAGCTGCAGGGAAAAGTGGAAGACTGTATACAGTAACAAATCGGCAGGTAAGCACACAGCAACACCCCCTAACCTGCCGCAACCACCACAACTGGAACCCGTGCATAAGTACAGGAGCCCACACACCAAACAGGACTCCGTACAAACAACACCACACACAGGTATGCAGCACACCAGAAACTGCATACAGACTGATAGTTCACCCCTCCGGGAAACCTGCCCCCTCACGGAGGTAGACAAGTGAATGTCTAGCATACATGCTGGATGACAACACCACACATACCAGACATGGAACAACAAGCTAGACATAACAACACACCAAATACACAACACATGTAAGGGAGGGAAGACATTGCTGGAGAACTCAGGATGACATTGATGTTCTACAAGGTGGCCCTTAAGGACTGGGCAGACAGAACACCCTGGACTGGAGCAGAGCTCCAGCACCAACAACGACTGGAGTACAACTGACTCAAGCCAGGGAGCCACATGTAATAAAACTCAAGTGAGTTAACCCTTCCAGCACCAGACAGAGGGAGACAACCACTTAAAGGGAAAGTGCACACACATGCATAAAACGCAACACGTTGCCACAGGCAACAGCATGCAAGGCAACCATGTCACGGCAATCACATAGAAGGCCGAGACACTGCCCCCGCATTCTATAGCAGCAACACGTTGCCACGGGCAACTGCAAGTGTGGCAACAGTGTCACGGCGCACACCAGAGGCTGTGACAGACTGTGAGTGATGCTAGATCCAGGACTGGCCTTAGACAGCCAAAGGTAACGAAGCAGAGACAGAGTAACCGCACTGTGAAAAGAGAGCAGGCTACAATCCGTGCTAGAGGGCACATACACTTGCCAGTAATACACTCTTCGAAGCAAATCCAAAGGTAAGGACCGCAGCGTACACCTCTGCTATAAAATAAACACTCCTTAAGGAGAGCTTCCCTGATAGACAGATACCCCCTGAGGAGTAGAGGCTGTATCGTGAGTCCTCTAACGAGAGAAGCTGCGTAATACACCACAGAGAAATTGCCTGGATCAGGCAGACCCACCAGTAAGCTGAAGAAAAAAATACCTTGGTGATAGGTAGAAGCGATGCCAGAAACTTCAGCGGCAAGTAGACTCGTCAGAAACCACCTACCATCATATTGTAGCAACTGTGCCTGAAGGGGAGAATGTGGTCATCAGAGGAATGCACAAAGTGGCCAGAGATGGGAGAAACACTCCGCCAGAAGAGAGTGTGATGTCGATGCTCATCATCACAAAAGTACCAGAGAAAAACTGGTCATAGAGAAAAATAGTGCCAGTGCAGACATTCCAGAGCAGTAAGACGCCAACCTCATGAATGTGGATACTGACCAGGTAGACAGAAACACTATCTAGGGGTGGACTCGTCTTGCAGAAGGGCATAAAGTAGAAAGGGTGTTGCGTGCCAGCAAGAATCATCTATTAGCAGTGACAAGTGACAGCACAACTGCTCCGTCCGGTGAGTGGAGTAATGTAGTCAACTAACAGTATGTGCACTGAATAGGTATGTCCACTACAGACGGACATGTCAGAGCCATTACCCATCTCCTAAGAGAGGCAATGCTGATGGTGTCCAGGGCCGGCCTTTGGGGTGTGCGGGCTGTGCGGCCGCACAGGGCGCCATAGCAACAGGGGCGCCGGGCGGCCGACAGCCCGCAATGTAATATGGGCAGGCGAGGCGGCACTTATGTTTTCTCCCCCCCCCCCTCCTCCTATATTCAGCAGGGGGCGCCCGGCGCCCGTTGCGGTTTAAAAAAAAAAAAGTTGCTTATATAAGTTGGGGGCGGCTGGCGGCGCCCCTCATTCTGCGCCGCCTGAGTGGCTGAGGCTGAGCGCTTGCCGCTCTAGTCTAAAGAATCCTGCGCCTGTTAATGTAGCGTGGCCGAGCTCTGTTAGGTCCGCGGTACAGGAGCTTTTGTTTCCTGTACCCGGCCGGACTGACAGGAAGTGCTCACTTAGTGTGCACTTCCTGTCAGTCCGGCCGGGTACAGGAAACAAATGCTCCTGTACCGCGGACCTAACAGAGCTCGGCCACGCTACACTAGAGGTGGAGGTGGGAGTAGAAAGAAAGTGACAAGGGGGGAGGGGGGAGGAAAGAAAGAGAGTGACAAGGGGGGAGGAAAGAAAGAGAGTGACAAGGGGGGAGGAAAGAAAGAGAGTGACAAGGGGGGAGGAAAGAAAGAGAGTGGGGAGGGGGGAGGAAAGAAAGAGAGTGACATGGGGGGGGGGAAATAATGAGAGTGATGGGGGGGGGGAAATAATGAGAGTGATGGGGGGGGGAATAATGAGAGTGATGGGGGGGGGGAAATAATGAGAGTGATGGGGGGGGGGAATAATGAGAGTGGGGGGGGGAATAATGAGAGTGATGGGGGGGGAATAATGAGAGTGATGGGGGGGGGGGGAATAATGAGAGTGATGGGGGGGGGAATAATGAGAGTGAGGGGGGGGGGGAATAATGAGAGTGATGGGGGGGGGGAATAATGAGAGTGATGGGGGGGGGGAATAATGAGAGTGATGGGGGGGGGAATAATGAGAGTGATGGGGGGGGGAATAATGAGAGTGATGGGGGGGGAATAATGAGAGTGATGGGGGGGGGGAATAATGAGAGTGATGGGGGGGGGGAATAATGAGAGTGATGGGGGGGGGGAATAATGAGAGTGATGGGGGGGGGAATAATGAGAGTGATGGGGGGGGGGAATAATGAGAGTGATGGGGGGGGAAATAATGAGAGTGATGGGGGGGAAATAATGAGAGTGATGGGGGGGGAAATAATGAGAGTGATGGGGGGGGGGAATAATGAGAGTGATGGGGGGGGAAATAATGAGAGTGATGGGGGGGGAAATAATGAGCGTGACAAGGGAGGGCGGGGATAATGAGAGTGACAAGGGAAGGGGGGGGGGGGAAAGAGAGTGACAATGGAGTCCCCAGAGCCAGACTGCAGCCAGAGTCCAGATCATCTAATTGTCCTGGCGGTAAGTAGACAATGCAATATGTTTATTATTTAATTGTTTAGTTATTAATACTACATTGGAAACGAATTTTCTCAGCTGGACACCGGCCGACACTGCGCATGCGCTGGGAGCCTCACCAGCGGTTAGGGTAGGGAAAAAGCACTGGCCCGTACGTAATTTTTCCCTTCCCTAACCGCTGGTGAGGCTCCCGATGCATGCGCAGTGTCGGCCGGTGTTCAGCTGAGAACATCCATCCGATCACTGCGCCTGCGCATTGGCCCATAGTTTTTCCCTACCCTAACCGCCGGCGAGGCTCCTGGCGCATGCGCACTCTGCTGTGAAATTTCCCTAACCTGTCGTTGTGCGCCTGCGCGGCACACCTCCTCACGTCATGTCCGGTGCGACCGGAAGTGACGAGGGTAGGGAAATCTCACGAACTAGGGAAGTATAACATTACACCGGCCTTTGGGGTGTGAGGGCTGGTAACTACTTGGTTGGATAGTCAGCCAGCCTATGCCATGATGCCAGCAACAAGCAGTGTTTTTTTTTTTTTGGGGGGGGGGGGGGGGCGCCACAAGGTTATCTCGCACAGGGCGCCTGAACACCTAAGGCCGGCCCTGATGGTGTCACAGCATCAACTGTTAGCGGCAATGTCACATTTGTAAAGGGAACAATGTGGTAGACCAGTGCAATAGAAATGAGGAGGTTATGCCAACTAAAGAACTCTGTAAAAGTCCACACCAGAAGTAAGGGGCTTATCAGCTATAGCTTTCCATGCTTTTGCAAATACCTGGTTTGATGATGGACGTAATGCAGATGACTAGTGCAATTAGGAACGAATGGACGTGTCGGCTACGACGGCAAATTCCAGCATAAAGACTACAGTCAGAGCTACAGCGTAGGTAAAATGAGCAGGAGATCCACCTGAAAAGGAAATGTAGATACAATGACAACACTTAGGACCAGTGTGAAGGTTCCACCTATAGAAGGGGAATGTAGTAGCATACAAAGCCAGGGCCGAAACATGGTGTGGCATAGAAGGCAATGTGGTAGAAACCACAGTGTAAACATAAGCACTGAACCTGAGAAGGGAACCACACAGTACTAACATAGTAACATAGTACATAAAGCCGAAAAAATACATTTGTCCCTCTGGTTCGGCCTGTCATTCTGCCAGTTGATCTAGAGGGAGGCAAAAAAAAAAAAAACCTGTGAGGTAGAAGCCAATTTTCCTCACTTTAGGGGAATAAAAAAATCCTTCCCGACTCCAATCAGGCAATCAGAATAACTCCCTGGACCAACGACCCCTCTCTAGTAGCTATAGCTTGTAATATTATTACACTCCAGAAATACATCCAGGCCCCTCTTGAATTCCTTTATTGTCCTCACCATCACCACCTCCTCAGGCAGAAAGTTCCATAGTCTCACTGCTCTTACTGTAAAGAATCCTCTTCTATGTTTGTGTACAGACCTTCTTTCCTCTAGACGCAGAGGATGTCCCCTCGTCACAGTCCTGGGGATAAACAGATGATGGGATAGATCTCTGTACTGACCTCTGATGTCTACTGTGAGAGACAAGATTAAGATTTCTCCTGTAGTACACATTTGTTTCCACTAGATGGCAAAAACTCAATTAGGAGCCTCATGTACATCTTCTTTGTCTTAAGATCATTAGTGAAAGAAAGGAGGAGTTAAGTTGCTATCTTTCGAATGTGCCAATCAACTCAGGAATGGAGTTAGTAAACCACTCCCTTTTTGTCACAGAGCCAATGAACTTTCATCTAGGACTACCCTTTTGTTTACCTCATGTTGCCTATATAAGAGTATGTAACTGTAATAAAGATAGATATTTTTCCATGATACCAGCCTGCATTGGTCTCAGAGAGAAAGCTGTATGAGCTCATACTTATAATTCTAACTGATTTGGAGCCACACAAAAGAAGAAGTTGTGTCGTAGATTTTGCGACAACACTACTTAGTAGACAAAGTATTTAGGGCTAAAGCAAATTCTACACCCGAGAATGGGGCCATACAGGAGTAGCCATAGTATTTGGTGCTAGTGCAGTACTCCATGAGGAGGAGGCCATACGGAAGGAGCCATAGTATCTAGTGCTAGCACAATATTGCACCTGAGAAGGAGGCCGTACAGTGGTGGCCATGGTATGTAGTACTGACGCTAATACTCCGCCTGAAAAGTTGGCCATATAGCGGTAGACACAATAGCTAGGGCTAGTGCAAAACTGCACCTGAGAAAAAGGCCATACAGTAGTAGCCACAGTATCGGGCTAGCGCAATACTCCACCCAGGGAGAAGGCCATACAGTAGTAGCCATGGTGTGGAGTGCTAGCATAGAAACATAGACTGTGTCGGCAAATAAGAACCATTTGGCCCATCTAGTCTGCCCAATATGCAGCCAGCCAGTCGCAGGAGCAACACGTGAGGTGCAAGGTGGACCGATGAGGGGCCAGATGATATAACACACAGTTCATCAGTTTACTCACGGTTAGCAGATAGCCTCCCTGGGCTGGCAGCACAGTGTTGAGGTGGACAGCACAAAATCCTCCGTGGCACGCTCTGTGGTAGGAAGCATCAGCCAAGATGGTGGTTGAGGTGCCCTTGATGTTAAGGGTGCTTAGGGTGCTTGTTGCGGCCGAGTCCTTTGATGGTTTTTGTTGTGACGCCAGTACCGTTAATGGTGGTACAACCACAGGTAGTAATAATGAGGTAGACAGTGGTAAGATGCAACTCACAACTTTTACTTTGGATGTCTTTTGGTTGCAGCAGTACAAATATGCAGTCTCTTGATGGTACAGAGTTAATTCTGCAAATCCACTGTTTTAGGCTGTTTAGGTTTTGTGGCTTTTGAGCAGTGGGTTACTTCAATGTCAGTGGAATTTTTGGTGAGGTTGCCGGAGGCTAGGGTATCTTTCACCTGAATATCCCAAAGGTCCTTTATGCCTGGTTTACGGCTTTTATCCTTTGGATGAATTAGAATTTGTCCTTTTATCTTGTCCCTTTCTGGACTAAAACTTCTCTTTAGAGCTGAAGTGCTGGATCTGCACCTTTTCACTCTCTCAGTGTCAATATACTCACTGATCTCCACACTGACCTGTGGTCTCAACTGAACTCCACTCTTAATCTGCCTAATCTGTCTCACTAGGCCTGACCTGGGTATATATATGACCTGAACTTTATCCCCATCTAGTGGTGGGATGTATAAATTACACCTAATAGACCTGTTAACAGGGATTTTGCAGATACATAAAAGCAAAGTTATACCATACTGTACAGGTCCTTTTAAAAAAATTAGCATATTGTGATAAAGTTCATTATTTTCTGTAATGTACTGATAAACATTAGACTTTCATATATTTTAAATTCATTACACACAACTGAAGTAGTTCAAGCCTTTTATTGTTTTAATATTGATGATTTTGGCATACAGCTCATGAAAACCCAAATTTCCTATCTAAAAAAATTAGCATATTTCATCCGACCAATAAAAGAAAAGTGTTTTTAATACAAAAAAAGTCAACCTTCAAATAATGATGTTCAGTTATGCACTCAATACTTGGTCGGGAATCCTTTTGCAGAAATGACTGCTTCAATGCGGCGTGGCATGGAGGCAATCAGCCTGTGGCACTGCTGAGGTGTTATGGAGGCCCAGGATGCTTCGATAGCGGCCTTAAGCTCATCCAGAGTGTTGGGTCTTGCGTCTCTCAACTTTCTCTTCCCAATATCCCACAGATTCTCTATGGGGTTCAGGTCAGGAGAGTTGGCAGGCCAATTGAGCACAGTAATACCATGGTCAGTAAACCATTTACCAGTGGTTTTGGCACTGTGAGCAGGTGCCAGGTCGTGCTGAAAAATGAAATCTTCATCTCCATAAAGCTTTTCAGCAGATGGAAGCATGAAGTGCTCCAAAATCTCCTGATAGCTAGCTGCATTGACCCTGCCCTTGATAAAACACAGTGGACCAACACCAGCAGCTGACATGGCACCCCAGACCATCACTGACTGTGGGGACTTGACACTGGACTTCAGGCATTTTGGCATTTCCCTCTCCCCAGTCTTCCTCCAGACTCTGGCACCTTGATTTTCGAATGACATGCAACAGTCCAGTGCTGCTTCTCTGTAGCCCAGGTCAGGCGCTTCTGCCGCTGTTTCTGGTTCAAAAGTGGCTTGACCTGGGGAATGTGGCACCTGTAGCCCATTTCCTGCACACGCCTGTACACGGTGGCTCTGGATGTTTCTACTCCAGACTCAGTCCACTGCTTCCGCAGGTCCCCCAAGGTCTGGAATCGGTCCTTCTCCACAATCTTCCTCAGGGTCCGGTCACCTCTTCTCGTTGTGCAGCGTTTTCTGCCACACTTTTTCCTTCCCACAGACTTCCCACTGAGGTGCCTTGATACAGCACTCTGGGAACAGCCTATTCCTTCAGAAATTTCTTTCTGTGTCTTACCCTCTTGCTTCGAGGGTGTCAATGATGGCCTTCTGGACAGCAGTCAGGTCGGCAGTCTTACCCATGATTGCGGTTTGGAGTAATGAACCAGGCTGGGAGTTTTTAAAAGCCTCAGGAATCTTTTGCAGGTGTTTAGAGTTAATTAGTTGCTTCAGATGATTAGGTTAATAGCTCGTTTAGAGAACCTTTTCATGATATGCTAATTTTTTTAGATAGGAATTTTGGGTTTTCATGAAGCTGTATGCCAAAATCATCAATATTAAAACAATAAAAGGCTTGAACTACTTCAGTTGGTGTGTAATGAATCTAAAATATATGAAAGTCTAATGTTTATCAGTACATTACAGAAAATAATGAACTTTATCACAATATGCTAATTTTTTTAGAAGGACCTGTATAATGCAATTGTTAAGATCAAAAAGTACTTTTAAGCAGTGCCCACACACACGTAGTGGGACGCTGCAAATATACTGAATACTATGAATAGCCCTTGGCCCTATCTTATATGAAGGATGGCCTTATGCATTATCCCATTCCCACTGAAGAAGGAGCAGTACGCTCCAAATTGCATATGGGGTTTTTGAGGTAGCCATACCCAAGCCAAGCTAGCTAGCACCAAAAGGATCCTAAAACTACAGAGCTCCGGAGCATAATATCTCTTTGAAAGCTTCAGCCTCTTTCCCCACGTGGAACACCGACGAGAACTGAGCGGGAAAGCCAGTGAGTATAAGTGACGTCACCGGAAGTGACGAACACCTACAGCAACGAATAACGTACACGAACAACACACGTGGACGCCGCACGCCTGTCGGGAGCCGCTCACCAGCCGACCTCAGGAGGGTAATGTAGCTGCTAACCTAGCAGTATTTTACAATATAATCTATGACTACTGGACCACTCTCTATAAAATCAAACAGATATTAATCAGAGGCAAATATGTCATCTTTCTGAGACAAGAGTGACCAGCACCAATATTGGACTATTCCTTAATTAGAGGTGAACATCTCATTTATTTGGGACAAAAGGACAAAACCAGAACATTACTACACCTTCTAAAGGAGGCCCCTACCTGCTCACCCAATTTATTCATTTATTCTCCTTGGGACACTATTGGATTGGATACCTACACCTATCTCTAGTAGGTCCATAAGACTCTGACCATACTACTACCTTAGACTTTTTTTATCCATTTTTTTTACCTCATGTTTTAATCATATACATTCCATATTTTTCTCATTTTTGTCATTTTTTCCCACCCTTTTCACTTTTTATCCATTTATTAAATCTTCCTTATATTATATTATTTTATTTTATATGCACTATTACTATATTTGCCTGATTTCCCTAGGAGTATCTAATTGAAGGCTCACCACTCACATTGTATTACATTGTACTACTGCAATTTTATACTCTTTTATTATTGTTGCTATTTGGCATAACCGTCCATCTCATAATAAATATTCCTTTTCCATAAACTACCTATGACTAGAGTGCCATCCCTCTACTTTATTCCTTAATTCCCACCACAAGCGTTGGGTACGCTTTGTTTGGATTGAGCACCTTACTCCATTTTTTGGGCTTTAGTGAGCCGCCTCACCACATTTTTCTCATTATCCCATGCATGCTTAAACTCTTCCACTGCATTTGCAGCTACCACTTCTGCAGGAAGGCTATTCCATGCATCCACTACTCTCTCAGTAAAGTAATACTTTCTGATATTACTTTTAAACCTTTGCCCCTTTAATTTAAAACTGTGTCCTCTTGTAGCAGTTTTTCTTCTTTTAAATTTTCTCTCCTCTTTTACCTTGTTGATTCCCTCTATGTATTTAAAAGTTTCTATCATATCCCCTCTGTCTCGTCTTTCTTCCAAGCTATACATGTTAAGGTCCTTTCCTGGTAAGTTTTATCCTGCAATCCATGTACTAGTTTAGTAGCTCTTCTCTGAACTCTCTCCAAAGTATCAATATCCTTCTGGAGATATGGTCTCCAGTACTGCGCACAATTCTCCAAATGAGGTCTCACTACTGTTCTGTAGAGCGGCATGAGCACCTCGCTCTTTCTACTGGTAATTCCTCTCGCTATACACCCAAGCATTCTGCTAGTATTTCCTGCTGCTCTATGACATTGTCTGCCTACCTTTAAGTCTTCTGAAATAATGATCCCTAAATCCCTTTCCTCAGATACTGAGGTTAGGACTGTATCACTGATTTTATATTCTGCTCTTGGGTTTTTACGCCCCAGGTGCATTATCTTGCACTTATCAACATTAAATTTTAGTTGCCAGATTTTTGACCATTCCTCTAGTTTTCCTAAATCCTTTTCCATTTGGTGTATCCCTCCAGGAACATCAACCCTGTTACAAATCTTTGTGTCATCAGCAAAAAGACACACCTTACCATCAAGGCCTTCTGCAATTTCGCTGATAAAGATATTAAACAATATGGGTCCCAGAACAGATCCCTGAGGTACCCCACTGGTAACAAGACCATGGTCTGAATATACTCCATTGACTACAACCCTCTGTTGTCTGTCCCTCAGCCACTGCCTAATCCATTCAACAATATGGGAGTCCACGCACAAAGACTGCAATTTATCGATAAGCCTTCTATGTGGGACAGTATCAAAAGCCTTACTAAGGTCCAGATAAGCGATGTCTACTGCACCTCTGCCATCTATTATTTTAGTCACCCAATCAAAAAAAATCAATAAGATTAGTTTGACATGATCTCCCTGAAGTGAACCCATGCTGTTTTTCATCTTTCAATCCATGGGATTTTAGATGTTCCACAATCCTCTCCTTAAGTATGGTTTCCATTAATTTCCACACTATTGATGTCAGGCTTACTGGCCTATAGTTGCCTGATTCCTCCCTACTACCTTTCTTGTGAATGGGCACAACATCTGCCAATTTCCAATCTTCTAGGACGACTCCTTTTAATTTTAGACAGCTGACTTAGAACCCCTTCCTCTGTAAAGACTAACTGAGGTCCTTTTCCTTAATTTTCATTTGTAAAAACTGAACAGAAGTATTCATTGAGGCAGTCAGCTAGTTCTTTATCTTCTTCTATATACCTTCCTTCTTTTGTTTTTAATTTGGTAATTCCTTGTTTTAGTTTCCTTTTTTCATTTATGTATCTGAAGAATGCCTTATCGCCTTTTTTCACTGACTGAGCTAATTTCTCTTCTGCCTGTGCTTTAGAAGCTCTTATAACTTGTTTGGCCTCTCTCTGCCTAATCTTATAAATTTGCCTGTCATCCTCGTGTTTTTTTTTAATAATTACTAAATGCTCCACCTGATAAGGAGGAGAGCTAGTAGTGGATATAGTGCTCACAGTCAATAGTCGACACGCATGGTAGTAACCACAGTATTCTGTTTAGGGCAGATGCTCCACCTATTGAAGGTGTCAAGCACAATGACCAACCATGTAGTGTGGTGTCCCACAGGGACTTAAAGCAGTGTTGTGGGGTAACACCCTGGGAGGACAGAGACTGCAATGTATGCGCTCAACACCAACACGCAAAAATGAAGGGTTTAATGAGGTAGTAGCCACAGTATCCAGTGGTAGTAGATACCAAATGCAAATACTTCACCTGTGGAAAGCCACAGTATCCAATATTTGTGCAAGTACTTCACTTGTTAGTCTGCGGAAAGAGGTAATGTGACAGGATGTGCCATATGCAGTGGTAGTGCGATTACTAAGCATGTGGAAGGAAGGTAATATGACAGGATGTATAGCAACCAGTGGTGGTGCATGACTGGGAGTGAGGCGATAGCCATGCACCACCTGTAGAAGAGGTTAAAGCTGTAGTACTCACTATGTTCAGCGCCGGATAGCACCACGGTTAACTGTTTTTTCAAAATAATCATCTAAGTGAAATCTGAAGCCCCAGCCTCAACTGGGTGAAGAGGCAGGAAGGGGTAAAATTTTAATTTTTAATTATATATTTATGGAGTTAAATCCTAGACAAGGCAGGAGTTGATTTATTTATTTTTATAAATTATTGGTGACCAGGGGCAGAGGTCAGCAGGCTCCTGGAGGAGGGGAACATCTGTGTAAGAAGATTTCATGTCTGGGGGACCGTCCCCTTCCACCCATACACCAGAATGGAAGTTGTGGCCTAGTAGTAACAAACCAACCAGAAAAACTTCCAGCCGGACTGGAGGGCAGAAAGAACGGCCATAAGATACCGAAAGCCTGGAGCAAGCAGGCCTGGGACAGGCATAGTCAATGCCCAGGAGGGGGTGCGACCGCAGGGAAATAGTATTGGCAGGCCTGGGCAGACAGGAGGGGGCGAGGAGGGGCGCAAGCACTAGGTGAAATAAAGAAGAAAAAACCCACCCCAGTAGGGGAATGAAGATGAGAGGAATGGAGATGGGAGGTGTTCACCATACTCACCTCCAGGGGCATAACTACAATAGTGGCAGACCATACGACTGCTATGGGGCCCAGTGCAGGAAGGGGCCCAGTTGGTCAGGGGATTAGGCGGAAACCCTTTTGTCCTGTGTGGGGGGCCTGGTTTGATCCTTGCCATGGGGCCCTTACTTCTCTATGTACACCACTGCTCACCCCATCTTCATCCTCTTCTCTTCACCCCTCCTCGAGGTACCAGTAGGGTCACCTCTTCAGCATCTAGCACCAAGGTAGTAGGGAGACTGGAGCGGAAAGGGGGACTGCAGAAATGTAGGTGATCCCATGGCTGGTGGGATGCAGGGGAGCTGGGCGACACCGGCCTACCTCCCTGGGTAAACAGAGAGGCAAGGTGTCTGTTTCCTATGACTAAAGGGGAAAAAGGTAAAATAACAAACTAAAATAATAAATAAAAATGGTGGATAGGTGCCCTGCAAAGCAGGAAGGTCTGCCTCCTAAAACTGACTAGCTCAGTAGGAGTGTAGCTGAGAGGAGGAGCTAACACTTTTTTTGTTTAGTGTCGCCTCCCAGTGCCAGCAGCTATACCCATGGTCTCCCGTGTCTCTTAATGATACCAGCAAGAAAAAAAAAATTCAGCTGCACAGTGTCTGTGAAACAGGAATGACACATGGACAGCAAAAAACAGACTAATTGATCCTTCCCCGAGGCATCTTTTTATTCAGCATCATAGACCACCTTTTCACGGATTTGAGCATGAACACTCATGTGTGAATGAGGCTTAATACTGCCGCCAATTACTGCGTAAACTAGTAGATGCTCGGTCATCGGGTAATTGGAATCTTTCAATAGATTTAAAACTCGTTGGTCGGTGGCAGATTGTGTTTTGTAATCATGATCTGCTGTCGGCAAACAATGATTCAGTGTTGTTACATAGCGAGCTTTCCAGAAATCACCAGTCCCTTCATCAGGCGTCCTACAAGTATGTATGAGGAAACTATAAGAACAGAGACATGGGGGAATGAAGGGACCTTTGAAAAACAACAGAATATTAAAGATCTTGAGAATGAGTCCTTAATTATCTGACAGATAAGGGGTGTGAAAGTTTTATGGTCTCTAAATTGATGAGACCTGGTGCCCCTACTGTGTCCATTCATTCCCCCATGTCTCTATTCTTGGATACATAGTGCTGTTTCTTTATACATTCTTGTAATACACCTGATGAAGGGACTGGTGATGTCTCGAAAGCTCACTATGTAACCTCATTACATCTATTTTGTTAGCCATTAAAGGGCATCAAACCTGCAAGACTCTGATTTAGTTTATCTTAATGAAATAACTAAACCAAAACACACAAGATTGTAGACATCCCATGTTCAGGAGATCAAATTCACTAACTGGTCTGATGTCAGGAGGAAACCTCACAATACAACCTCACTAATGCTGGGGGCGCTGTTTTCTCTTCTAGTCTGTGGGACAGTGGATTATCTAAAGAGGAGAAGGAAGCCATAAGAAAACTGGAAAAGCAGAAACCAAATATGAAGATATATTACTGAACAGAGGAGAAGCCGGATTCCTCTTAGTGATGAGCAGATAACAGGACTTTGGTGGAGAAGACTTCTCTAGAGGTCTGGTATTAGGAACATCTCCTGGTGCATTAGGAGTAATATCACTGATCTACAGAAGATAAGGAAATGTCTAATATTATAATAAACTCACTTAGATAGGGATTCTGTGAGGTGGGTGGAGAAAAGATGGATTGAAAATGGATATCATTCTACCTATACAACATATTCTAGAGGAGTGTCTATTTTAGTCCATAATAAAGTTAAATATGAATATGTGGCATGTAAGGCTACTTTCACACTAGCGTTCGTCGGTCCGCTCGTGAGCTCCGTTTGAAGGGGCTCACGAGCGGACCCGAACGCAGCCGTCCAGCCCTGATGCAGTCTGAATGGAGCGGATCCGCTCAGACTGCATCAGTCTGGCGGCGTTCAGCCTCCGCTCCGCTGGCCTCCGCACGGACAGGCGGACAGCTGAACGCTGCTTGCAGCGTTCGGGTGTCCGCCTGGCCGTGCGGAGGCGTGCGGATCCGTCCAGACTTACAATGTAAGTCAATGGGTACGGATCCGTTTGAAGATGCCACAATATGGCTCAATCTTCAGGCGGATCTGTCCCCCATTGACTTTACATTGAAAGTCTGGACGGATCCGTACGAGGCTATTTTCACACTTAGCTGTTATATGCTAATATAATGCAGACGGATCCGTTCTGAACGGAGCCTCCGTCTGCATTATTATGATCGGATCCGTTCAGAACGGATCCGATCGAACGCTAGTGTGAAAGTAGCCTAAGGCGGATGACTGTGGCAGGTATCTCTTACTTCATTGTAATATAAATAATGTCCAAATGGTCCAAAATTTATATTCCTCCTCCATATAAACCTGATGTGTTATATGGCCTACAAAAGTATGTGATAGATAAGCAAGAATGTATTTTGATAGTGGTAGGGGACTATAATGCGGTTTTGGATTAAATTAAGGATAGATTATCTAATAGTAAAATTATATTCCAGAATATGAATTTGGCAAATTGAATTGCTGAAGTTGATTGGGTGGATGTCTGGCGACTATTGAACCAGGAGGAAAGAACTTATTCTTGCTACTCAAAAACACATCAAACTTGGTCAAGGGTTGATATGGTCCTAGGAAATACAAAAATGTTTGGAAAAAACAAACATATACCAAAAGTAAAATATGTTCCCATGGCCCTATCATATCATTGTGCATTCATAATGGAGGCTGAATCCATTGTGGAAGCGTTCATCTCCATGGTCATCTGTATCACCGGATGACTGGAGGAATTGGAGGAATTAGAAAGGGCCCTGAGATCTGTTAAGGATAGGAAAGCGCCGGGAGGAGATGGATTACCTTTGGAAATTTATAAGGATTTCAGTCAAATACTTTTACCAGAATAAACATTGCCTGAATCAATGGAAGAAGCTATAATTGTGCTGATTCCCAAAGAGGGCAAGGACTTATTAATGCCAGAATCATATAGACCAATATCTCTGTTGAATACTGATATAAAACTGCTAGCAAAGGTTTTAGCTGATAGATTATCAAAAATAATCAAAACAATAATAAATAAAGCTCAATCAGGCTTTATCCTCGGGAGATTGATCAATTCTAATATTAGGAGGGTGTTTCTTGATATAGAGGCGAACAGACAAAATCCCAGTAAGAAAGGTATATTATCTTTGGATGCAAATAAAGCATTTGATAGTATTGAATGGGATTATCTATGGGAGGTACTCAAACATTTTGGTTTTGGGGCTTGTTTCATAGATTGGATAAAATTAATACTACTCTTACCCTAGGGCAGGGGTATTAGTTGATGGGGTTATGTCACTTATGTCACTTTCAAGGGGCCAAGGCAGGGATGTCCCCTATCCCCATTGTTCTTTGCAATAGCAATAGAACCACTATAGTTTGTGATAATGAAGAGTTTAAGGGCCTCCATTATGGGAGTATTAATGAGAAAGTAACGTATGCTGATGATATTTTGCTTTATTATGTAATATAGAAGTGGATTAAGGTAAAATAATTAGTATAATAGATATGTTTGGATATTTTTCAGGTTTGAAGATAAATTAGGATAAATAACATTTGATGTCATTGGGGGAGGGAGATTTGAATAGGAATGTAGATATAAATATTGTGGGTAAGGCTTCGTTCACATCACCGTTCAGCCTTTCCGTTCTCCTGCTCCGTTTAGGGCCAGGAGAACGGAAATGACAGATAAGCACATAACTGACACCAAACTGAGTCAAACTGAGCCCTCAGACCCCATAGACTATAATGGTGTCCGTTATGTTTCCGCTCAGAATATGATTTTTAAGCGGAGACAAAAGTCCTGCACGCACAACTTTTGTCTCCGCTTAAAAATCATCTTCTGAGCGGAAACATAACGGACCCCATTATAGTCTGTGGGGTCTGAGGGCTCAGTTTGACTCAGTTTGGTGTCAGTTATGTGCTTATCCGTCCTTTCCGTTCTCCTGCCCCTAAACGGAGCAGGAGAACGGAAAGGCTGAACGGTGATGTGAACGTATCCTAAAGGAGGTAGTTTTAAATATCTAGGGGTAAATATTCCAAGAAATGTAGAGGATTATGTAGAATTAAATGTATTTCCACTTATAAAGGAAAAGATTATCATTGTCAATGATGGGGCGAATTAACTTGATAAAGAGCCCCAATCTGGTTGCCAAATAATGTATTCAAGATGGTGGATAGGTTAATAGGGGAATTTATTTGGAAGGGAGGAACACCTAGGATAAAAAAAGAAATTCTCCAGCTTACTATCAAGGTGGGGGGTCTCTGTCTTTCAAATTGGTATGTATACTTTTTGGTGGCACAATTTGGACATATGAAGGTGAGCAAAGAAAATACTTTGTTGAGATGGGAGGTATTGAACAGGGGGGGGGGGTTAAGAGTAAACAGTTTAGCTTGTTGGAGGCTTTAGAATCAGGCACTTTGGGGAACACAAGTACTGATAATCAAATATTGAATTTAATGGATTACACTTGGAGAGAAATCAAAAGCACAATGGGTGTAAAAGGATAAAATGTACTCCAATATGGAAGAATATTAATCCATGTGAGATTCTGAAAATTAAGCAATATGTAAATTGGGAGACTAGAGAGGTTAATTTGCTTTGTCACATTTTTGAGGGGGATAAATTGAAGGATTTTGAAAGATTGATTGAAGAATTTGGGATTCCAAGAAAAGATTATTTTAAATATTTGCAAATAAGGGAAGCAATTAGTTCATCAACAGATGTGGAGAAATATTAAAGAGCCCCTTCGGAAAATGTTGATTAATTTCTCAGGGACGGAAAGGTTAAAGGCAGTGTTTTAAGGAGATATGGGATACTAATGATGTTAATACAAACAGAGAATAAAATACCAGCTAAAGAAAAATGGAAAAGAGACATTGAGGGTTTGTCAGATGAGAAATGGTAAGATGTTTTGAGATTCTTGGTCTCAATAAGGGCCGCACACAGGGTTTCTAAGTTTTTTCTTATTCATAGATTACATCGTACATCTTTAATGTTAAAAAATAAAATGGGATTAGTACGTGTATATAAAATGTCCAAAATGTTGTGAAGAACAGGCAGGTCTTATACATCTAATCTGGAGATGTCCCAAGCTATTTAGGTACTGGTCTGAGTATTGATAAAGTTTTAGGAGTACAGATATATGACAATCCTGTAGTCTGTATATTGGGGGCTGCAACTTATCTGAAATGTTGAAAGTCGGTAAAGCAGGTACTCTGTAAATTTCTGTTTCAGGCAAGATTGCTTATTTTTGAAAAAAATCGATTAAAAAAGATCAACCCTTGTTGTCTGAATGGAAAAAATCTGTGAATAACATAATAAAAATGGAAAGAATAATTTGTGATAATAGGGGAAGGAAAGATTGTTTTAAACAAATATGGAATCAATGGATTAATAATACATAAGTCTTCTTTAGGAAGATATGGGATGAAAAATATGTATTAAAAATGTGGAATTGTGTTTTGATTATTATGATGTATTTGAAAATGAATAAATAAAAAGTAAAAAACAAACTCTACAAAAAATACTAGAAATAAAGATGATAAATTAATATGTATAATTTCGAACATCAATAATAATAAATATCATACTGTCTCCTATTTAAACCTGTTGGAAATCTAGTCTCAAGCATAAAAATCCAAAAGGTTTAAAAACAGCCCATGATCAGCTCCTTGTCGCCCTTACCTCCTGCCAGACCTCGTTCACGGGCAAGATTGAGGAGGTGAGAGTGGACTTGGGCCTACTACGCCATGATGTGCAACAACTCAAAGACAGAGTTCGCCACACAGAGGATCGAGTCTCAAACCTAACCCACCCTCTGTCTGAAAGAGTGCAGACCATGGGGAGAGCGGTGGACCCTTGGAGGCAAAAATGTGATTTAGAAAACCAGGCTCGTAGGAATAACGTCAGAATCCTGGGTATGCCTGAGAGGGCTGAGGGCCCAGGCCAGGCGTCTTTTCTAGAGAACTGGTTCAAGTCTATATTTCCTGGAGCCTCCTTCTCCATGACTTACGCGGTAGAAAGAGCCCACAGGGTCCCTGCCAGACTCCCACACCGGGAGCCCCTCCCAGACCACTTCTAGCCCGTTTGCTGAACTGGAAAGATTGAGACCTCATCCTAAGTTTGGCTAGGAATACACCCAATATATCATTTGAAAATGTGACTATATCACTTTTTCCCAACTTCACTGCGGAATCAAGGTATCCATAAAGAGGTGCCTATGAGAGCTTAGCTTACCATATTCCATGGCATATCCTGCTCACCTGCGTGTGGTGGATGGCGGGAAAGCACTCTTCTTCACTGATCCTCTCGATTCAGAGTGGATATCCAGACGTCCAAGAAACTCCCCACCACCATGACCATTACAGCTGTCACGGCTGAGGATAGGGAAAACCCTCAGCCGTGCAATGCCAGAAGATGTAGTCGCCACTTGGCCAGGAGCACAGAATCAGGGAGCAGGTCACCTCCTAATACGTCCCTAATCTGACCCTGACTCCTAACTGTATGAGCCGACCCTGATGGTGGGAGGGCTCATACTCCAGAACCTTCAAGTCCCTACTAGCCCTCAGGGTGGCCCTTACTAGGAGCAGGGTAAGACGACCTGTTCCTCCTGGACACGGAGGAACAGGAGTCTCACTGGCCAAGCTGCAAGGAAAAGGGGAACACAAACAGACCTATGGATATGGCAGGTGAACTGTACTAGTTCCACCTACCTGCCACAGCCTTGCTGAGTGGATCCCTGTGCTGACAAGCTGATGTCCACACAATACTAAATGAACACAGCAAACACACATCCACACACAGGAACCCAGATCCATAGCTGCACCAAATAACAAAAGGAAAACATCAACTGAACATCACATATAACATAAACCAGGCATGTCCAAACTGCAGCCCTCCAGCTGTTGCAAAACTACTACTCCCAGCATGCCTGGATAGCTTACAGCTGGGAGTTGTAGTTTTGCAACAGCTGGAGGGTCGCAGTTTGGACATGCCTGACATAAACTTATGACCACAAGGGTGGCCCACACTGGCAGATGGTAAATTAGTAGGAGGATGACTCCAGCAAGCATGACTGAAGTACCCCTCTGACTACTGCTCACAGCAGAGACTATATAGGCCCAAGTAGCCACACCCACACAGACACACCCAGTGTTCAGACACACAAGGAAGGAAGTTAACCCTTCCAACACCAGGGAAGGGAAGACAGCAACTTAAAGGGGAATACACACAATAAACCCCGTGCACACCAGACAAGGAAAGTGCACACATATAAACACACGTTGCCAAGTGCAACACCTGCACAACATAGCAAGCTGCCTCGCAACAGCTCAGGCTGCTATGCTGCCGCATAAATAATGTTGCCAGCGGCAATCACAGGTGAGGCAAATACTACAGCCCTCATCTGTGATTGACAACCAGACCAAACCGCTGACAACCGCATGCGACCACAAGAGTCACGACCATAACCATGGTCGTGACAACAGCGGTGCCGTGAGTATCTACTTCTTTCCTACGCAGGCTACTCCTTTTGTTTTTTTTTGTTTTGTTTTTTTATTATCTGTTATATAAAAAACATATACAATAACAGACCGCCGAAAGGTCCATATTACAATAATCAACAATATATTAACATTTTACCCCAAATACCCACCCCCCCATCCATTTGGAGAGAGAGAATAAAGAAAATAATTCAAACACCTCGGCCCTGGTTCAACCATTTCTTCCATATTTTTTCAGTTTTTTCAGCTCTATCACTATATCTCTCGGTCACCCGTTCCAATTCAATCAGATTAAACACTGCTTCCTGCCACTGTCCCACTGTAGGGGGATCTTTATTTATCCATTTCCAGAGTATTAGCAGTCTAGCCTGGAAAAGTACTTTACTTAACACTGATTGTATCTCTTTTCTTTAGTTTAAGATGTTCAATAGCCCCCAAAATACAAACTACGGGATCTTCCAAAACTTGAATACCCAAAGTTACTGATGTAATCTCTAAAATCTCTTTCCAATACCTTAAAAGTTTAGGACACCCCCAAAAACAATGTATAAGATCTGCCTTCTCACCCTTGCATTTTGGGCACTTATCCGAGGTTCTAACCCCCATTTTCTTTAACACCCAAGGAGATCGATGTAACCTATGAACTATAAAGGCTACTCCTTTTGGACTGACCTGCTGCCTCCCTCAGCCTGTATATTGGACTATAGCAATTATATTCTCTTTTAGTTATACCTAATAATTGTATGTTTAGCTATAGGACACTCATGTTGGGTACCTGTTGACGAAGCAAGAGATGTTTCTCAGCGGCCACTGAAATGGTTAATGTTAAGTGCACTGTGATTTTGTTCTGGGGAACCGGTATGAACCTGCATAGATATTCCACCTTATTTCACTGTGCAGGTCCCCGACCTTACAGCCACAGATGAGATTTATATAACACAGTTTATATGGTTTTGGTTTACTATGTTTTTTTCATAGGTTCTTGCTTTTCTTTATTTTTTATGGTATGGCACAATTATCTATAGGGCAACACATGTTTAATATCTCAACTGGGAAGGTGGAGTTCACAGAGATCTCGAGCTTTTTTTTATGGGTATCATGACTCCTACACCTATTGTGCAATCTTCTCTATGACCACCTTAAATGTAATGTCTTGGAATGTGAGGGGACTAGGTGGTGCTAGGAAAAGGATAGCAGTCTTTTCTCATGTCCACAAGTACAATCCCCATATCCTTGGTCTGCAGGAGATCCATCTCTTCCCGGAAACAGCGGGAAGACTTAAGAAACCATGGTTGTAATGGCCGGAACATGTATTCGGCAGTTCTTATTCTAGAGGTGTATCCTTGCTGGTACACCGCGCTATTCGTTGGGAGGTGCGGCAGACAGTAATCGACCCTGAAGGGAAATAAATCTTTGTCTATGCATACATTTAAAATAAAAGTAAAGGTTCCAGCACTTCGTATACCGGTTATTGCTTCGTCTTTATTTCATTACTGGTTGCAGATTACATCTTGTGGAAATCAGATCCCACCACCGCAACACCTGTTGCGGTGGTGGGATGTAATTTCCACAAGATGTAATCTGCAACCAGTAATGAAATAAAGACGAAGCAATAACCAGAATATGAAGTGCTAGAACCTTTACTTTTAATTTGCACATTGAGAGGACTTGTCCGGTTTGTTCCGCGCATGGGGAGGATTTGGTGAGCTGGAATTTACCTTTTTTATGCATACATTAACTGCACCCCATATGTAATGTTGAATATGTATGTAACAAACCAGAGTGGTGTTACCACTCCTGCTACTATATTTAACCCCTTAAGGACACAGGGTGTACAGGTACGCCCTGATGTCCCGGTACTTAAGGACACAGGGCGTACCTGTACGTCCTGTGTAGTTCTGACCACTGCCGCATGGCCGTCAGTGATCAGAACGGGGTGCCTGTTGAAATCATTCAGCAGGCACCCTGTGACAATGCCTAGGGGGGTCCTGAGACCCCCCCCCCCCCGCATTGCCGATCGCTACAAACCGCAGGTCAATTCAGACCTGCGGTTTGTAGCGCTTATGCAAGTTTCTGATCCTTGTATTTCAGTGCCTGTATTTCAAAGTTAAGCTCCCCCCCCCCCCGCAACCCTCTGTGTTTTTGTTCCTGTGGGCGCAGCATGGGGGGAGGATTGCGGGCGGTCCGGGAGGCAGGCGGTAGGCGGGCGGCAGTGTGAGGGACGGGCGTGCTATCTTCCCCTGCCCCTTGTTTATTCTCAGGATGACCGAGCTGTTGAATCAGAGTGTCAGCTCATTGCTGACACTCTGATTCAAACGGCTGACATCTGTGCAGATGTCAGCCGTTTTAACCCCTTCCATGCCGCGGTCCGTAGGGAGCCCCCCTCCCCCCCCTTCCCCGTCTGCTCAGTTGTGGCAGATGGGGAAGGTTCCCATGGAAACAGGCATCCTGCTGTCCATGGTGCTGAACAGATCTGTGCTAAATGCAGAGATCTGTTCAGACAAAGTGTAAGTGAAATACAGTACAGTACACTATATAGTGTGCTGTACTGTATTATACAGACATCAGACCCACTGGATGGGAAAAAAAAAAAAAAAAAAAAAAACATTTATACCTGATTAAAAATAAAAAAAATGAAATTCCCTACACATGTTATATATCACCGCGTCTGTAACGACCTGATATATAAAACGGTCATGTTAAATTCCCCGCACGGTGAACGCCATAAAAATAAAAAAATTAAAACTATGATGAAATTGAAATTTTGCCCACCTTACTTCGCAAAAAAGGTAATAAAAGTGATCAAAAAAGTTGTATGTACGCCAAAATAGTACCATTCAAACCATCGCCTCATCCCGCAAAAAATGAGCCCCTACATGAGACAATGGCCCAAAAAATAAAAAAACTATGGTTCTCAGACTATGGAAACAATAAAACAAGTTTTCAAAAATGATATTATTGTGTAAAACCTTAGGTATTGCCATGTCCGTAAGAACCTGCTCTATAAAAATATCACATGATCTAACCCCTCAGGTGAACAACTTAAAAATAAAAAAGGTGTAAAAAAAGCCATAATTTTGTCACCTTACATCACAAAAAGTGTAATAGCAAGTCATCTCATCCTGCAAAAAATTAGACCCTAACTAAGACAATCGCCCAAAAAATAAAAAAAAATATGGCTCTCATACACTAAAATGATTTTTTTGGTTTCAAAAATTATATTATTGTGCAAAACTTAAATAAATTTTAAAAAGTAAACATATTAGGTATCCCTGCATCCATAACAACCTCAAAAATTTAATAAGATGTCGCACTCGAATAAATGGCCCCCAAATCGGTGCACCTGTGTATTGAGACCACTCACTCAATGCAATAGGTAAATATTAAATAGTGTAACAGGGCACTCAAGAAATCCTGACCATGTGGTACAATTTAATATCTTTATTACTATTGTGAATAATGTTGCTCAAACCAATCAATTGTAATAATCAATAGATGAATCAATAAAATATTTCATATCATTGAATAAAATATTTGATAATATTGAATAAAAATAATCGATTTACACAAGGGCTCAGAACAATATAGTGCAAATATCGACAATCATAAAATAAAATCTCAAATTCAATTATTCAGTCCAAATTTGGTATAAACATCTGGGTATTGGTGCAGTCCAATCAAATATTATTATGTCCCACTTCCAATTACAGCAGTGTCCCGCTGAACATGAAGTGGATAGCGGCGTCCCGCTATAAAATTACTTGCAAGTAAGATTTACCTTATATCAACCGAAGGTTCTCCAGACTTTAAACTTTGGGTCCTCTCCTCAGAAGTGTCTGTGACACAATGTATCAAGAGGTTTACCTAGACGACTCTGTGTTCCTGTTGAATTGAACTGCCAGGTCCACCAGATCTCAATCTGTTGGTGGAGAAACTGCAGTGATGTTTGTAGCAGAGATATTTCGTCAAAGGAGGCTTCCAAGTGTAGTCTGTAAGTCGGTCGGTTTGGGGTACTTTGTTCCCCCCATCTGTATACTGAAGGAACAAAGTACCCCAAACCGACCGACTTACAGACTACACTTGGAATCCTCCTTTGACGAAATATCTCTAAAATTTGAGATTTTATTTTATGATTGTCGATATTTGCACTATATTGTTCTGAGCCCTTGTGTAAATCGATTATTTTTATTCAATATTATCAAATATTTTATTCAATGATATGAACTATTTTATTGATTCATCTATTGATTATTACAATTGATTGGTTTGAGCAAGATTATTCACAATAGTAATAAAGATATTAAATTGTACCACATGGTCAGGATTTCTTAAATGCCCTGTTACACTATCAACCTGCTCTATAAAAATAGCACATGATCTAATCTGTCAGATGAACTTTGTAAATAATAAAAAATAAAAACGATGCCAAAACAGGTATTTTTTGGCAAATTTTCCATTTTAATCCATTTTTTCCCGTAACAAAGCATGGGTTAACAGCCAAACAAAACATTCTGATTCTTTTGTTTACAGAAACACCCCATATGTGGTCGTAAACTGCTGTATGGGCACACGGCAGGGCGCAAAAGGAAAGGAATGCCATATGGATTTTGGAAGGCAGATTTTGCTGGACTTGTTTATTGACACCTTGTCCCATTTGAAGCCCCCCCCCCCCCCCCCGATGCACCACTAGAGTAGAAACTCCAAAAAGTGACCCCATTTAAGAAACTACACCCCTCAAGGTATTCAAAACTGATTTTACAAACTTTGTTAACTGTAACGGATCTCCTGGCACTCCGGCCGGGTACCTCCGTTGATAGATGCCCCTAGTGCTTTCCAAGGACTCCAAGCACTCCTGGCAACATCAAAAGAGGGGAGTTTGTCACATATCTTCCCTTTGGGGTTAAGACTAAACAGGTATCCGACCTCCTGTCGGTCAGTACCTAGATTAGTCGGGAAGCCCACCCACAAAGAAACATTAGCAGAGTTGCCCACCCACGGTAAATAGTTAACAGGGTAGCTCACCCACCAGGGACAGTGCTGGTCTGTAGGTCCCAGGTTGTGGTGAAACAGTTCCACATCCTCAGTTTCCCTGGTGCAGCTAGGCAAACCGCTGGGGCTACTTGGGGAACAGCTGCCAGCGGCGTTCTGCACTGATGCCAGCACTTCTGCTGGGGTGAGGGGGGTACAAGCCAGTCCTGTAACAAGGGGGTCAGTGGAGCAGAGGCTAGCAGCGCTCTGCCCGGATGCCAGCTCTTCCGCTGGGAAGGGATCAGTGGGTATCACAGGCTCATCCCCTGCCCCCAGAACTCGGTTGGAGGGATCAGTGGGTATTGCAGGCTCATCCCCTGCCCCCAGAACTCGGTTGGGAAGTAGCTGGGAAGGGGAGGGCTCGCTTACCTCCTCCTCCTGGTATCACTGCGGAGATGGCTGGGGATCTGGACCAACCGTCCAGCATCCCTGTAGGACTGGCACGAGCCCGTGGTCTCATCTGCGCCCGTGTAGAGGGGTTTGTGTTCCCTTTTTCCCGGTATCTCTGGCTGCTGTTAGAAGGTGAGGCTGGTTGCCTCTCCTCCCCAGGTCTCTGGTTGCTGTAGGGCAGAGGGACCCAGCATCTCCTCCCCCTGGAACTCAGGTTGCTGCTGGGGAGAGAGACCGGTTGTTTCCTCTCCCTGTGATATGCACTGCCGCTGGGGAGAGAGACCGGCTGTCTCTTCTCCTATTAACACTCTGCCACTGGGAAGGGAGGATGACACACTTCTCTCCCTGTATTACCCCCATCTGGAGTTGGAGATCTGGGCCGGCTGCCCAGCATCCCTGTAGGGCTGGTGGAGAGATCTCGGTCCCATCTCCACCTGCCATCTGTGGGTGTCACGGACGGTGTACAGGAAACAAGGCAAAGCAACATGCATAAATGACTCGCTGGATCTAAAAGCTAAGGAACAAAAGGGAGACCCCTGCAGAAGACCTGGCACTTTCCCTGGCTGCTCAGCCTATGCAAAGATCCGAATGGTGGAAGTTTGCATATCCACGTACCTTGACTGTATAACCCCTGAGCACCCTACAATAGTGAGGGGACACGACCACCGGCTCCCTACACAAGATACGGAGGGAGTCAGGGTCACCTGGGATCCAGCAAACAGAAAATAACAGATAATTGTTCAACACTTAACTTTGTAGCAGAGAGGAGAACAAGATCAGCATGCACACACACTCCAGGAAGAAGTATAAGCCGCTCAGAAAAGCATTCTGGGGAGGAATTTAAAGGGAAGCAATTAGTCCAACACATGACAGCTGAGAGAGGCTAACGAGATGAGGAACTGAATACCACAACAAAGAAAGTCAAGGAGGAGGTTCTGAAAGGCCTCTGTCAGAGCTTCTCAGCTGTCTGGTTGTGACAGTGGGTCTTCCCAGGACCAGTCTGTGAGGTCCCTCAACATTTGCGAGTAAGGACCACCTGCGTCCACACCTGGCAACTCCGGCTGCTGCTGAGGGTCTGGGCCAGCTGCCCAGCATCCAGGTGGAGAGACCTCGGTCCCGTCTCCACCTGCCTGTTGTGGTTCCTCACTGGACCAGTCTATGAGGACCCCTACTTCGGGTTCCTCTGGCCGCCTCAGGGGGAGACTGCTAACCTCCTCGGATGCAGCCTCTGCTCGGCTGCTCTAACACTCCTTCCGCTGGGCCATTTCTCTCTCTTTCACCAGTCGGAATTCTCGTTCCATCCTTGCGTGTTGCTTGGCTGTGACCTGGTTCCAGATGGCCTGGTATATATCCATGGACACATTATCTCCATACTGGGCCACTCGCTGCCTCACCTCAGCCAGCCAGTCATCTTCAGAGCCTTCCATACTTGTCTGCTCCAGGTCGCTGGATACCTCTGCTCCCAGGGGTGCTGCACGAGTGCTAGCGTTGCCCTCAATTTGTAACTCCACACGTTACCGGTGTCTCTGAGCTGCTTCTCCTCGCACTAGAATGCCATCCCACTGCTTGCAATGTAACGGATCTCCTGGCACCCCGACCGGGTACCTCCGTCGATAGATGCCCCTAGTGCTTTCCGAGGACTCCAAGCACTCCTGGCAACCTCAAAAGAGGGGAGTTCGTCACATTAACCCTTTAAGTGTTCTACAAGAGTCAATGGCAAATGGATATGAAATTTCTGAATTTCTATTTTTTGTTACGTTGCTTCACAAAAAGTGTAATATAGAGCAACCAAAAATCATATGTACCCTAAAATAGTACCAAAAAAACTGCCACCTTATCCTGTAGTTTCCAAAATGGGGTCACTTTTTTGGAGTTTCTACTCTAGGGGTGCTTTAGGGGACTTCAAATGGGACATGGTGTAAATAAACCAGTCAAGCGAAATCTGCCTTCCAAAAACCACACTGTGCTTCTTTCCCTCTACGCCCTGACGTGGGGCCGTACAATAAATATAGTCAGGGCAATAAATATAGAGTTTTGTTTGGCTATTAACCCTTGCTTTGTTAGTGGAAGAAATTGATTAAAATGGAAAATTTGACAAAAAAATTTAAATCTGAAGTTTCATCTCCATTTGCCATCAACTCTTGGGGAACATCTAAAGGGTTAATGATGTTTGTAAAATCAGTTTTGAATACCTTTAGGGGGTTTCTAGAATGGGGTCACGTTTGGGTGGTTTCTATTATATAAGCCTCACAAAGTGACTTCAGACCTGAACTGGTCCCTAAAAAGTGGGTTTTTAAAAATTTCTGAAAATTTTCAAGATTTGCATCTAAACTTCTAAGTCTTGTAACGTCCCCAAAAAATAAAATGGCATTCCCAAAATGATCCAAACATGAAGTAGACATATGGAGAATGTAAAGTTATAACTATTTTTTGAGGTATTACTATGTATTATAGAAGTAGAGAAATTAAAACTTGGAAATTTGCAAATTTTTCAAATATTTTCATAAATTTGATATTTTTTTATAAATAAAAGTAACATTTTTTTAACTCCATTTTATCAGTGTTATGAAGTACAATACGTGACGAAAAAACAATCTCAGAATGGCCTGGATAAGTAAAAGCGTTTTAAAGTTATCACACATAAAGTGACACTGGTCAGATTTGCAAAAAATGGCCTGGTCCTTAAGGTGAAATAAGGCTGTGTCCTTAAGGGGTTAATGGTCTTACCTGTATGTCATCTTATGCATTCTGTTCCAGGTCCTCCACAATGTGCATTTATAATCTTGTTATGTAACTGTTTATTACATGTAATGTGCCTAGTTCACAGCAGGTGGCAGCGTAAATGACAGAGCTATCCTTAGAGATAATGGAACTTACCATCCAATTCTCCCCCCTTTGGGCAGAAGTGAGCCAGTCCTGATGGCTACCAGAAGGAGGTGGGGCAGTTCTGGTTTGTTCTCGTTGAGACTCCATATTGGAGCTGCCAGGATTCTAACCTACTTTTTGGCTGAACATAAGTCAGACTACAAGAGTGAAGTGCAGCATAAAGAGAAAACAAAGACACCAAGTTAGTTTGTCAGTACAGCAGAGTGAGAGAAAGATATAGGAGAGTTGAGTTTGCCTGTCAGTTTAATGCTAAAGCCTGCTGGAACCAAGACAAAGCCTGAAACTGTTTGGAGAAATGTTTATTCAAGTAAAGCTGCCATTGAACTTCATCTCAAGGTCTGGACTCAAGTTATTTCTTCAAATACCTCAATTATTCCCCTTATTTATTACTTCGGAGCCAAAGCCTGGTAGGAGCACCGTGACACACATAAAGAGACATTTAGGCCGCACCACACCACTCGGCATTCCTACTAAACCTGGGACGCGATATACAGGGCCCTAGGGGGAGGCGCCCATTGCATGTATATACCGCCAATGTTTAAACCCTACAAGCAGCGGTAGGATTTGCAACACAATACCCTTAGGCTAAACTGTTATACATGGGGGATCTCAATATGGTGTTCGATAGTCATATACATAGATTTAATACAGAGATAAAGTGGGCGATATTGCAGCCCTCACCCACTGTGTTGTCCAGGTTGGTGGCAGAGATTGGATGGGTTGATCTGTGGAGGGAACGATACCCTGGCCAGAGAACATACTCTTTCTTTACCCCATCATGTGGAGTGCTATCTAGAATTGACTATATGTTTGGTACGGCCTCCACATACTTAGATCTGGTAGATATCCAGTATAACCCTCAGAATGTGTTGGACCATGCTCCCCTGGTGCCTATACTGAAATTGCCCGCTAGTACAAGATCTGTAGCCAAACTATGTATCCACCCCTTTTGGATATCCCTCACGTTAATGACCGTATCCCAGATGAGCTTAATGTATTTCTAAAGGTGCATGATAGTACTACAGATGACCTACTGCGCTGGGAGACTTTAAAAGCTTACATACGCGACTGCTTTAAATCTTCCATATCCTACATTAAGAGAGACGCTGACCGCAGGGAGGAGGAATTGGGCTGTCAGTGTAAAGAGGCAGAGGAACGATATACCTCAAGTCCCACGGAGAACAATAGATTGGAGTGGCTGAAGATAGAGAGGCAATATCTAATACATCTTAGGGAGAAAAGTGATCGTAAGCTCTTTTTCCTCAAACAGCAATCGTTTGAGTTGGGCAGCCAGTCTGGTAAAATGTTGGCACACGTAGTACGAAATAACACAGTAGCTGCATCAGGGGTGTACATAGAAATCACTGAGCCCCATAGCAAGAATCGAAATTGGGCCCCCAATGCTGTATATACTATATATCTGTACACACTGCATCTATTATACCTTATACCTCAAATATCAGCACACTGCTGTATATACAATATATCTGTACACACTGCATCTATTATACCCCGTCTCTCACATTTCAGTACACTGCTGTATATACTATATATCTATACACACTGCATCTATTATACCTCATACCTCACATATCAGGACACTGCTGTATATACTATATAGCTATAAAGACTGCATATACTATACCTGTTACCTCACATATCAGCACACTGCTGTATATATAATATACCTGTACACACTGCATCTATTATACCTTGTACCTCACATATCAGATATATATATATATATATATATATATATATATATATATATATGTATATATACATACAGAGCTATCATAGGTATAATAGATGCAGTGTATACAGATATACATGGTCAGTTATACATTATGGTCACTGTGTGTCAGGTACATGAGGTAGTGGTCACTGAAACTCTCTGAAGTATTATATATGAGTGAGCAATAAGTAAAAACAGGGAATGGGTGGGGGAAAATGAACAGAAAGGTGTAGGACCTCCTTTCACCACTCCATTCCAGTCTGTATGGATCAATGCAGAGCTGATTATGAACTTCTAATACTTGTTATTAGGGGTTGAAGGACCTTTGATGATGTCATCATAGGTCCTGGCAGATGTACCTTTCAAACCTGGGAACTACACCATTTTTGGTGCAGTTCCTTTACTAGATCCTGCAGGACCTGTGATGTTGAAGCCTGTGATGTTGAAGATGCAGCTAAAGCATTTGACTCTGTGGAATGGCCATATCTTTTAGAGGTGCTAAAATGTTTCAAGTTTGGCCCGACTTATTTTTTGGATCTCCATTCTATATAAATGCCCCAAGGCACACATCCTGGTTAATGGCTCATACTCAGAGACACTTACTATTAACAGAGGCACCAGACAGGGATGTCCCCTTTCATCCCTGTTGATTCCAGTGGCCATAGAACCCCTTGCGCTTAGAATACGCCAGTTTAAAGGGATATCCTTAGGAGAGCGGGAAGACAGGATTGGCTTATACGTCGATGACTGGATATTCTTCATGGATAGTGTGGAGACCTCTTTACCGAGGGCGATAGATCTAGTTGACCGTCACTACCTCCCCGAGTCGGGAGTGGGTAATTGCTGCGCGCCCCCTCCTTTCCTTCGATTCTTCTGCTTTAATAACTTGTCTCACATTTCCCTCCCTTGGATGTGGCATCCCTTTTTTCAGGCTCCCTCTCTGGCATGGAACCCTGATACCCCATTACCCAAGATCACCATGGTAGACGCATAAAAGAACATTGAAACTTGATAGGGAAGACTTGCGACATGGTTGAGCAGTATGTGTGCACACGCCTACATGTATTGACTGATTTTGTCTGCCCCCTTCAACTTCTGGGTCTCCAAATTGGACACATGGCCTGAGCTTGCCCTTTACGCCTTGGAGGTGCTGGCCTGCCCTGCAGCCAGTGTATTGTCTGAACGTTTGTTTAGCATGGCAGGAGGGGGTTATCACAGACAAGCGCAGCCGCCTGTCTACAGCCAATGTGGACAAGCTCACGTTCATTAAAATGAACCAGGCAGGGATCCCACAAGACATGTCCGTACCTTGTTTTTACACAATAGAAATGGAGTGCGGCCACACTAATATCCAATAATAAAAAAATCTATTTTATTCATATCTCAATAAAAAGTGACATACTTTACAATACATACATATAAATTAGCAGGGACGTGACACAGTCATACATCGCCCTGCCAGCAGTCCCATCACAATAATGCTGAGAGATATAGCCCCTTGATCTATAACACATGGAACAAAGCTCCTAGTAAATTTGGTCAAAATAGAAGGGTTTACAATGCAAAAACCTATCTCAAGTGCAAGTATGCCTCCCTTACAACTGTTGGCCGCACTATCAAGGCTCCAACTGCACAGATCAAAAGACCGGGAGGTGCACGAAATAAGGGTAAGACATACCGGTGTTTGCAGGGGCTGCTGTCAAGGCGAAGGCACTCAACGCGCGTTTCGCGTATAGTTCGCTTCCTCAGGAGGAGTTCTGTCCGTACCTTGTACAGAACAGACATGTATACCGGCCTCACCCAGCCATTGTTGTACTCCAGCACACTTTCTCTTTGTTTTATTTTTTTGATTTCCCAATGTTTTGCGGTCTACCCAAATTTAAACAAAAAACAAACAAAAAAAAACTGTGTTGGCTACCTCCTCCTCCTCCACCGCCGCTTCCACCTACACCGCCACATCCACTGCCTCCTCAACCTCCTACTCCATATGGACCTCCTCCTCCTAGATCAAGATTATTATTTTTTATTTGTACCTATTTTGTTATTTGAAGTCATTTCCCTTTCCATATTTGTTTGCAGATCACTTGCCATGCTCTGTTGTAGAAATATTAATAGTTGTAATCTGCTCGCATCAAACTTTCTGTAAAGAAATAGGTAAATCTCTTTTCCCTCAACCACAGTCAGAGACAGACCTAGGTGTTATCATCTTGCTTGAGTTCTTGCTGAGCACTCCTCTCCTCCCTGCCCAGTCTGTTTATTTTATTTACTAACAAAAGGTTTAAAAGGGGCTGGCCCAAAACAAGGATACAGGAACTGATGACATACAGGAAGTAATGACATAGGAAGATGAGAACATAGCCGGCTCACAAACACATGTATACAATAACCACTGGAGTGAACTTTATCTAGCCTTGCTCAGTGATCAATGCCAGATAAAGTTACTATGATCCTCATGCATGTTTATTTACAGGACAACGTCATTATCTCCAGCGGCTGATCAGGCGCACTAGAGACAACAAACGCACGTTCCTTTCGTTATATTGTTCTCTTAACGAATGCATCCACGCCAAGCCAATAAATCCGCGTCTTGCGCAGGGGCCCTAGCCAGCGTCCATACATCAGCCAACAAAACACTGCTCTGCTGAACACATCAGTCTCCCCCGGCCCACAGCCTAGTGCTTAGCACATGGACCATTCGCCGACGGAGACCTCTGCACCCAGCAGCTGTGACAGGACATGCACGGGAAGATATCCACTCCAATGGTTTACCCTGACACTGAGAGACATGATGACAATACACAATATATTAAATACACATCCTAATAAAATTTCCACAACAGTCCCTCCTCTTTGTCATATGCTCCCCAGTGTCCCTCGACGAATCTCGATCTTCTTCTTTGAAAAAAAAAAAACTGTCTTGTCTACGAAAAGTCCTGAATCCATAAAACAAAACAGATGATGGAAAACAGAAAGTCAATCTTGACACGTAGCTTCTTTTCTTCGGGAGCGGACTCAGGAGGTGGTGTTTCGCGCTGGTCGTCGGTTGGTTTGGAATCCTCTGCATCTGGTCCATGGTTTGGTCTTCAGGGCGTCTTGTCTGTTCGGGCTTCGGTAGCTCAGTCGATTAGACATCAGGAACATCTCACTCCGGCGTATAGAAGGAATGGAAACAAAAAACATAAGTACATGTCCTATTTCCTTTCGCCCGGATCCAATGGAAAACCAGTGAGCCCCAAGACCTCCCAAAGCTTTAAAAAGGATTCCAACCCTCACTAGTCATAGCTCCGCCTCTGTCCTGCTCCTGTCAGTATGGGCCTGACCCTTGTCAATGGTGTCTGCTAGCCAGGCATAACCGTCATCTAATTCACAGAAACCCTCCTCTGGACGCTCTACTGATGTTTCTCGGTGATCTCTCTCACTGCCTCAACGGTTTCTTTGAACATCTCATCCACTATGGACGAGAAATTGTTCAATCGCTTCATTAGTCCAACTCTCCATTCCGTCCAGCCACAAAACGAATCCCTTCCAGCTATCCCAGCCTTTCTTACCTCCTTCCACACCATCAGTTTCTCCCAATCGGCTGCAACATGAGATGCAGGGACAAGCTTTACCAGGACACATGAACCTCTGGCATTAGGGGGAATTACCTTATAAGCGGCTAAACCTCATAGGAAATAGTACGGACCCGTCAACTCCACACAAGAACTTCTGATGGTCACGGGCTTCCAGTAATAACTGAATAGACTGAGGGATCGCTCCCTGAGTCTGAACGTCACACCCTTCTTTCCAGCAGATAAATTCTGGTCTATTGGTGTCATTAAAGAGATCAGGGGTTTCATTAGTAAGGTTGACCTTCCTCACAACTGGAGGATCCCACAAACGTATGCCCTTTACCACATCTACGGGCCGCCTAGCTGCCCGGACACCCATACAGGATTAACAAGCGAGGAGCCGGAGCCAGAGCTATTATTAAACCTATAGCTGATATTACCCTATAGGAATGTAAAACCAGTGCTATAAACAAATATCTCCTTGTGGCCCTTGCTAGTTTGAGGTGCGTTTCCCTCTCTAAACATTAAACTAAACAAATAAACAAAAGTGATACTCTTCATTCTTTGACGTAGTTGAGTAGCTTCTTGCAGTGACCCGTGTGGATCCAGTTGTCTCGTCACTCTAACTTCAGGGAGGTTGGTTTCATCAGCAGCACCTGGAATGGCCCAAGATATCTCGGCTCTACTCCCGTCCTCGGATGTTTCTTTAGCACGACCCAATCACCTGGTTGACTAGAATGAACACTGGTTATTAAGTCTGGGTCCGGGAGAAACTCCCAAACCCGGTGGTGGACATCGGGTGATAACCCGTGGGGCTGCCTGTGGGCATACCTGATGGAATAAAGGGTTACAGCGGAACATTCAGGCCATGGATCGGCCGTGATTTTTACCTTCTTTGCAAAAATCTGACCCAAGTACCGTCAAAGAAAAGGCAATTGTGATGGTTCTCGACGTAATTCTCTACTACGTTAGAAAAATGATTGACATTTGAGAGGTTAGTAAAAAGTTTGAAGATCGTTGTTTTCTGCACCACTTTTCCCCCCTTCTCATCATCCTTAAAACCAGGATGAAGAGAAGCTGGATTAAACATGGTGCATCGTCTCAAGGTTAGATAGAGGGATGAGAGAGAGAGAGATAGAGAAAGAGAAAAGCGACCCTGTCAGTAGTGGAGGTGGAAGTGACAGTTAGGGACTCACTTACCTCGGGTACTGGTTGTTTCAGTAGGCCCGGGTTTAGTGAATCCGGCCTGTTTCAGCAAAGTCAGCCCAGATAGAGACTCCCCTGCTTCCTGCATCGGATCCCTAAACTCAGTTTACCCCTCAGGCCAGGCGTACATCACTCGGTTCTTCCGGATTAAAATTGGGTTCTGTACGCCCTGCTTAATTACCATGATTGACTTTTGCAGCCACAATTGCGCTACCTAACTTTCAGAGGGATACTCCAATTAGTTCCCTTGGACCACCTACTCCATTCTTTAAGGGTCTTTGTGGCCTTCACCCCATAACTAGATCTCATGTACATGTACTATGTTTTCCCCCCCGAAAATGTATCTGTTAACCAAGCCTTACCAGTGTTGCCTGCGTCTAGGGACACGCTTTTGACCATACATGGATGGTACTGCCCGGCTCATTCTTACGGTATGTCTGTCCAACCCCGACTTTTACACAGCCTATGTCAGACAGATAGAAATCTCTTGCACTGAGGGCGGCCTATTGCTACTCTCAATTCTATTTCCACTCCCACAGGGCATTTAAGCCAGAGCTCCTTTTGCTCGATTACCAGTATGCCTCCTAAAAGGCTATACACACAGCTGAGCTATGCCTGTGTTTGGCCAGCAACGACTAGCCAATAATTGAGACCCGCTTTTCTCCAGCTCAATGTGGCTCCTCCAATCAATCTCCTGCTGATAAAGTAAAAATAAATACGGGGTTAACCTCTGGTTGTTAAAGAGAGAAGAGTCCTGGAGTGTTGAACCGTCACTTGGAAAAGAGTAATAGAAGGGAAAAAAACTATGCTAAGACTGAATATAGAACTGCAGCAAAATGTAAATATAAATTAATCAAAGACAAAAATAACTGAAAATAAAACCGAAAAAGATGACCTGTAAAAAGGAAAGAAAAAAACAACAGAGAACTCAGTTACAGAAAGTCTTGCTATATACATTGAGATTCAGTAAAAAGTTTATTTTAACTTAAAACCCAAAACTCAAATACAAAAACTAAAACCTTAGGAACACATACAATTGTATAGGACTGAATTAACAAATCAATGTCTTGGAGAGTTCACCTGAAACCGTAAACATTGACAGAGGAATTTCTACCCACCCAGTCATTGAAATGTTAATTTGCCCAGCCCTAAACCAAGAAGCAGGATTTAACATTACAAGGTCCCAAAACCGTTTTTTCCTAGGGGAAGGGAAAAATCTATTTAAATTAGGCCTCAAGAGTAGGGATGAGCGAACTCGAACTGTATAGTTCGGGTTCGTACCGAATTTTGGGGTGTCCGTGACACGGACCCGAACCCGGACATTTTCGTAAAAGTCCGGGTTCGGGTTCGGTGTTCGTCGCTTTCTTCGCGCTTTTGTGACGCTTTCTTGGCGCTTTTTGAAAGGCTGCAAAGCAGCCAATCAACAAGCGTCATACTACTTGCCCCAAGAGGCCATCACAGCCATGCCTACTATTGGCATGGCTGTGATTGGCCAGAGCACCATGTGACCCAGCCTCTATTTAAGCTGGAGTCACATAGCGCCGCCCGTCACTCTGCTCTGATTAGCGTAGGGAGAGGTTGCGGCTGCGACAGTAGGGCGAGATTAGGCAGATTAACTCCTCCAAAGGACTTGATTAACTGATCGATCTGCAGCTGTGGATCATTGAGCTGCTGATCCTCAATTGCTCACTGTTTTTAGGCTGCACAGACCGTTTGTCAGTCTCATTTTTCTGGGGTGATCGGCGGCCATTTTGTGTCTTGTGGTGCGCCAGCACAAGCTGCGACCAAGTGCATTTAACCCTCAATGGTGTGGTTGTTTTTTGGCTAAAGCCTACATCAGGGTGAAGCTGTGACACCAAGTGCATTTAACCAGCAATAGTCTGTTCATTTTTTGGCCATATACAAAATCAGGGGCAAGCTGCGCCTGTCACCAAGTGCATTTAACCCTCAATGGTGTGGTTGTTTTTTGGCTAAAGCCTACATCAGGGTGAAGCTGTCACACCAAGTGCATTTAACCAGCAATAGTCTGTTCATTTTTTGGCCATATACAAAATCAGGGGCAAGCTGCGCCTGTCACCAAGTGCATTTAACCCTCAATGGTGTGGTTGTTTTTTGGCTAAAGCCTACATCAGGGTGAAGCTGTCACACCAAGTGCATTTAACCAGCAATAGTCTGTTCATTTTTTGGCCATATACAAAATCAGGGGCAAGCTGCGCCTGTCACCAAGTGCATTTAACCCTCAATGGTGTGGTTGTTTTTTGGCTAAAGCCTACATCAGGGTGAAGCTGTCACACCAAGTGCATTTAACCAGCAATAGTCTGTTCATTTTTTGGCCATATCCCAGTCTAATTCTGTCACTAAATCCATACCGGTCACCCAGCGCCTAAATACTAGGCCTCAAATTTATATCCAGCTAAATCTGTCCCTAGTGCTGTAGCTGGGCGAGTTATTTAGTGTCCGTTCAAGCACATTTCTTGTTCTGGGTTGAAATACAATTCCCAATTTAGCAATTTCATAATTTAGTGGTTCCTGCTATATCAGAGCTCTTTGAAATCTATCCCAAAAAGGGTATATAATATTGAAGGTGCACATAGGGTCATTCAGAGTAACTTCACACACACCCGCTACTGTGTATTTCCAAGTCTAATTCTGTCACTAAATCCATACCGGTGACCCAGCGCCTAAATACTAGGCCTCAAATTTAATTCCCTCTAAATCTCTCGTTACCCACCGCTGTACTGTTGTTGCTGGGCAAGATATTTAGTGTCCGTCAAAGCACATTTTTTGTTCTGGGTTGAAGTACAATTCCCAATTTAGCAATTTCATAATTTAGTGGTTTCTGCTATATCAGAGCTATTTGAAATCTATCCCAAAAAGGGTATATAATATTGAAGGTGCACATAGGGTCATTCAGAATAACTTCACACACACCCGCTACTGTGTATTTCCAAGTCTAATTCTGTCACTAAACCCATACCTGTCACCCAGCGCCTAAATACTAGGCCTCAAATTTAAATCCCTCTAAATCTCTCGTTACCGTTGTCCTGTTGTAGCTGGGAAAGTTATTTAGTGCCCGTCAAAGCACATTTTTTGTTCTGGGTTGAAGTACAATTCCCAATTTAGCAATTTCATAATTTAGTGGTTCCTGCTATATCAGAGCTATTTGAAATCTATCCCAAAAAGGGTATATAATATTGAAGGTGCACATAGGGTCATTCAGAATAACTTCACACACACCCGCTACTGTGTATTTCCAAGTCTAATTCTGTCACTAAATCCATACCGGTGACCCAGCGCCTAAATACTAGGCCTCAAATTTAATTCCCTCTAAATCTCTCGTTACCCACCGCTGTACTGTTGTTGCTGGGCAAGATATTTAGTGTCCGTCAAAGCACATTTTTTGTTCTGGGTTGAAGTACAATTCCCAATTTAGCAATTTCATAATTTAGTGGTTTCTGCTATATCAGAGCTATTTGAAATCTATCCCAAAAAGGGTATATAATATTGAAGGTGCACATAGGGTCATTCAGAATAACTTCACACACACCCGCTACTGTGTATTTCCAAGTCTAATTCTGTCACTAAACCCATACCTGTCACCCAGCGCCTAAATACTAGGCCTCAAATTTAAATCCCTCTAAATCTCTCGTTACCGTTGTCCTGTTGTAGCTGGGAAAGTTATTTAGTGCCCGTCAAAGCACATTTTTGTTCTGGGTTGAAGTACAATTCCCAATTTAGCAATTTCATAATTTAGTGGTTCCTGCTATATCAGAGCTATTTGAAATCTATCCCAAAAAGGGTATATAATATTGAAGGTGCACATAGGGTCATTCAGAATAACTTCACACACACCCGCTACTGTGTATTTCCAAGTCTAATTCTGTCACTAAATCCATACCGGTGACCCAGCGCCTAAATACTAGGCCTCAAATTTAATTCCCTCTAAATCTCTCGTTACCCACCGCTGTACTGTTGTTGCTGGGCAAGATATTTAGTGTCCGTCAAAGCACATTTTTTGTTCTGGGTTGAAGTACAATTCCCAATTTAGCAATTTCATAATTTAGTGGTTTCTGCTATATCAGAGCTATTTGAAATCTATCCCTAAAAGGGTATATAATATTGAAGGTGCACATAGGGTCATTCAGAATAACTTCACACACACCCGCTACTGTGTATTTCCAAGTCTAATTCTGTCACTAAACCCATACCTGTCACCCAGCGCCTAAATACTAGGCCTCAAATTTATATCCATCTAAATCTCTCGTACCCTAGTGCTGTTAGCTGGGCAAGTTATTTAGTGTCCGTCAAAGCACATTTCTTGTTCTGGGTTGAAGTACAATTCCCAATTTAGCAATTTCATAATTTAGTGGTTCCTGCTATATCAGAGCTATTTGAAATCTATCCCAAAAAGGGTATATAATATTGAAGGTGCACATAGGGTCATTCAGAATAACTTCACACACACCCGCTACTGTGTATTTCCAAGTCTAATTCTGTCACTAAATCCATACCGGTGACCCAGCGCCTAAATACTAGGCCTCAAATTTAATTCCCTCTAAATCTCTCGTTACCCACCGCTGTACTGTTGTTGCTGGGCAAGATATTTAGTGTCCGTCAAAGCACATTTTTTGTTCTGGGTTGAAGTACAATTCCCAATTTAGCAATTTCATAATTTAGTGGTTTCTGCTATATCAGAGCTATTTGAAATCTATCCCTAAAAAGGGTATATAATATTGAAGGTGCACATAGGGTCATTCAGAATAACTTCACACACACCCGCTACTGTGTATTTCCAAGTCTAATTCTGTCACTAAACCCATACCTGTCACCCAGCGCCTAAATACTAGGCCTCAAATTTAAATCCCTCTAAATCTCTCGTTACCGTTGTCCTGTTGTAGCTGGGAAAGTTATTTAGTGCCCGTCAAAGCACATTTTTTGTTCTGGGTTGAAGTACAATTCCCAATTTAGCAATTTCATAATTTAGTGGTTCCTGCTATATCAGAGCTATTTGAAATCTATCCCAAAAAGGGTATATAATATTGAAGGTGCACATAGGGTCATTCAGAATAACTTCACACACACCCGCTACTGTGTATTTCCAAGTCTAATTCTGTCACTAAATCCATACCGGTGACCCAGCGCCTAAATACTAGGCCTCAAATTTAATTCCCTCTAAATCTCTCGTTACCCACCGTGTACTGTTGTTGCTGGGCAAGATATTTAGTGTCCGTCAAAGCACATTTTTTGTTCTGGGTTGAAGTACAATTCCCAATTTAGCAATTTCATAATTTAGTGGTTTCTGCTATATCAGAGCTATTTGAAATCTATCCCTAAAAGGGTATATAATATTGAAGGTGCACATAGGGTCATTCAGAATAACTTCACACACACCCGCTACTGTGTATTTCCAAGTCTAATTCTGTCACTAAACCCATACCTGTCACCCAGCGCCTAAATACTAGGCCTCAAATTTAAATCCCTCTAAATCTCTCGTTACCGTTGTCCTGTTGTAGCTGGGAAAGTTATTTAGTGCCCGTCAAAGCACATTTTTTGTTCTGGGTTGAAGTACAATTCCCAATTTAGCAATTTCATAATTTAGTGGTTCCTGCTATATCAGAGCTATTTGAAATCTATCCCAAAAAGGGTATATAATATTGAAGGTGCACATAGGGTCATTCAGAATAACTTCACACACACCGCTTCTGTGCATTTCCAAGTCTAATTCTGTCACTAAATCCATACCGGTGACCCAGCGCCTAAATACTAGGCCTCAAATTTAATTCCCTCTAAATCTCTCGTTACCCACCGCTGTACTGTTGTTGCTGGGCAAGATATTTAGTGTCCGTCAAAGCACATTTTTTGTTCTGGGTTGAAGTACAATTCCCAATTTAGCAATTTCATAATTTAGTGGTTTCTGCTATATCAGAGCTATTTGAAATCTATCCCTAAAAGGGTATATAATATTGAAGGTGCACATAGGGTCATTCAGAATAACTTCACACACACCCGCTACTGTGTATTTCCAAGTCTAATTCTGTCACTAAATCCATACCGGTGACCCAGCGCCTAAATACTAGGCCTCAAATTTAATTCCCTCTAAATCTCTCGTTACCCACCGTGTACTGTTGTTGCTGGGCAAGATATTTAGTGTCCGTCAAAGCACATTTTTTGTTCTGGGTTGAAGTACAATTCCCAATTTAGCAATTTCATAATTTAGTGGTTTCTGCTATATCAGAGCTATTTGAAATCTATCCCTAAAAGGGTATATAATATTGAAGGTGCACATAGGGTCATTCAGAATAACTTCACACACACCGCTACTGTGTATTTCCAAGTCTAATTCTGTCACTAAATCCATACCGGTGCACCCAGCGCCTAAATACTAGGCCTCAAATTTAATCCCTCTAAATCTCTCGTTACCACCGTTGTCCTGTTGTAGCTGGGAAAGTTATTTAGTGTCCGTCAAAGCACATTTTTTGTTCTGGGTTGAAGTACAATTCCCAATTTAGCAATTTCATAATTTAGTGGTTCCTGCTATATCAGAGCTATTTGAAATCTATCCCTAAAAGGGTATATAATATTGAAGGTGCACATAGGGTCATTCAGAATAACTTCACACACACCGCTTACTGTGCATTTCCAAGTCTAATTCTGTCACTAAATCCATACCGGTGACCCAGCGCCTAAATACTAGGCCTCAAATTTAATTCCCTCTAAATCTCTCGTTACCCACCGCTGTACTGTTGTTGCTGGGCAAGATATTTAGTGTCCGTCAAAGCACATTTTTTGTTCTGGGTTGAAGTACAATTCCCAATTTAGCAATTTCATAATTTAGTGGTTTCTGCTATATCAGAGCTATTTGAAATCTATCCCTAAAAGGGTATATAATATTGAAGGTGCACATAGGGTCATTCAGAATAACTTCACACACACCCGCTACTGTGTATTTCCAAGTCTAATTCTGTCACTAAATCCATACCGGTGACCCAGCGCCTAAATACTAGGCCTCAAATTTAATTCCCTCTAAATCTCTCGTTACCCACCGTTGTACTGTTGTTGCTGGGCAAGATATTTAGTGTCCGTCAAAGCACATTTTTTGTTCTGGGTTGAAGTACAATTCCCAATTTAGCAATTTCATAATTTAGTGGTTCCTGCTATATCAGAGCTATTTGAAATCTATCCCAAAAAGGGTATATAATATTGAAGGTGCACATTGGGTCATTCAGAATAACTTCACACACACGCTTCTGTGCATTTCCAAGTCTAATTCTGTCACTAAATCCATACCGGTGACCCAGCGCCTAAATACTAGGCCTCAAATTTAATTCCCTCTAAATCTCTCGTTACCCACCGCTGTACTGTTGTTGCTGGGCAAGATATTTAGTGTCCGTCAAAGCACATTTTTTGTTCTGGGTTGAAGTACAATTCCCAATTTAGCAATTTCATAATTTAGTGGTTTCTGCTATATCAGAGCTATTTGAAATCTATCCCTAAAAGGGTATATAATATTGAAGGTGCACATAGGGTCATTCAGAATAACTTCACACACACCCGCTACTGTGTATTTCCAAGTCTAATTCTGTCACTAAATCCATACCGGTGACCCAGCGCCTAAATACTAGGCCTCAAATTTAATTCCCTCTAAATCTCTCGTTACCCACCGTTGTACTGTTGTTGCTGGGCAAGATATTTAGTGTCCGTCAAAGCACATTTTTTGTTCTGGGTTGAAGTACAATTCCCAATTTAGCAATTTCATAATTTAGTGGTTTCTGCTATATCAGAGCTATTTGAAATCTATCCCTAAAAGGGTATATAATATTCAAGGTGCACATTGGGTCATTCAGAATAACTTCACACACACGCTTCTGTGCATTTCCAAGTCTAATTCTGTCACTAAATCCATACCGGTCACCCAGCGCCTAAATACTAGGCCTCAAATTTATATCCCGCTGAATTTGAATACAATACATTGGGCCAAATAATATATTTGTTGTTGTGGTGAACCATAACAATGAGAAAAACATCTAGTAAGGGACGCGGACGTGGACATGGTCGTGGTGGTGTTAGTGGACCCTCTGGTGCTGGGAGAGGACGTGGCCGTTCTGCCACATCCACACGTCCTAGTGTACCAACTACTTCAGGTCCCAGTAGCCGCCAGAATTTACAGCGATATATGGTGGGGCCCAATGCCGTTCTAAGGATGGTAAGGCCTGAGCAGGTACAGGCATTAGTCAATTGGGTGGCCGACAGTGGATCCAGCACGTTCACATTATCTCCCACCCAGTCTTCTGCAGAAAGCGCACAGATGGCGCCTGAAAACCAACCCCATCAGTCTGTCACATCACCCCCATGCATACCAGGGAAACTGTCTCAGCCTCAAGTTATGCAGCAGTCTCTTATGCTGTTTGAAGACTCCGCTGGCAGGGTTTCCCAAGGGCATCCACCTAGCCCTTCCCCAGCGGTGAAAGACATAGAATGCACTGACGCACAACCACTTATGTTTCCTGATGATGAGGACATGGGAATACCACCTCAGCATGTCTCTGATGATGACGAAACACAGGTGCCAACTGCTGCGTCTTTCTGCAGTGTGCAGACTGAACAGGAGGTCAGGGATCAAGACTGGGTGGAAGACGATGCAGGGGACGATGAGGTCCTAGACCCCACATGGAATGAAGGTCGTGCCACTGACTTTCACAGTTCGGAGGAAGAGGCAGTGGTGAGACCGAGCCAACAGCGTAGCAAAAGAGGGAGCAGTGGGCAAAAGCAGAACACCCGCCGCCAAGAGACTCCGCCTGCTACTGACCGCCGCCATCTGGGACCGAGCACCCCAAAGGCAGCTTCAAGGAGTTCCCTGGCATGGCACTTCTTCAAACAATGTGCTGACGACAAGACCCGAGTGGTTTGCACGCTGTGCCATCAGAGCCTGAAGCGAGGCATTAACGTTCTGAACCTGAGCACAACCTGCATGACCAGGCACCTGCATGCAAAGCATGAACTGCAGTGGAGTAAACACCTTAAAACCAAGGAAGTCACTCAGGCTCCCCCTGCTACCTCTTCTGCTGCTGCCGCCTCGGCCTATTCTGCTGCTGCCGCCTCGGCCTCTTCCTCCGCCTCTGGAGGAACGTTGGCACCTGCCGCCCAGCAAACAGGGGATGTACCACCAACACCACCACCACCACCTCCGTCACCAAGCGTCTCAACCATGTCACACGCCAGCGTTCAGCTCTCCATCTCACAAACATTTGATAGAAAGCGTAAATTCCCACCTAGCCACCCTCGATCCCTGGCCCTGAATGCCAGCATTTCTAAACTACTGGCCTATGAAATGCTGTCATTTAGGCTGGTGGACACAGACAGCTTCAAACAGCTCATGTCGCTTGCTGTCCCACAGTATGTTGTTCCCAGCCGGCACTACTTCTCCAAGAGAGCCGTGCCTTCCCTGCACAACCAAGTATCCGATAAAATCAAGTGTGCACTGCGCAACGCCATCTGTAGCAAGGTCCACCTAACCACAGATACGTGGACCAGTAAGCACGGCCAGGGACGCTATATCTCCCTAACTGCACACTGGGTAAATGTAGTGGCAGCTGGGCCCCAGGCGGAGAGCTGTTTGGCGCACGTCCTTCCGCCGCCAAGGATCGCAGGGCAACATTCTTTGCCTCCTGTTGCCACCTCCTCCTTCTCGGCTTCCTCCTCCTCTTCTTCCACCTGCTCATCCAGTCAGCCACACACCTTCACCACCAACTTCAGCACAGCCCGGGGTAAACGTCAGCAGGCCATTCTGAAACTCATATGTTTGGGGGACAGGCCCCACACCGCACAGGAGTTGTGGCGGGGTATAGAACAACAGACCGACGAGTGGTTGCTGCCGGTGAGCCTCAAGCCCGGCCTGGTGGTGTGTGATAATGGGCGAAATCTCGTTGCAGCTCTGGGACTAGCCAATTTGACGCACATCCCTTGCTTGGCGCATGTGCTGAATTTGGTGGTGCAGAAGTTCATTCACAACTACCCCGACATGTCAGAGCTGCTGCATAAAGTGCGGGCCGTCTGTTCGCGCTTCCGGCGTTCACATCCTGCTGCTGCTCGCCTGTCTGCGCTACAGCGTAACTTCGGCCTTCCCGCTCACCGCCTCATATGCGACGTGCCCACCAGGTGGAACTCCACCTTGCACATGCTGGACAGACTGTGCGAGCAGCAGCAGGCCATAGTGGAGTTTCAGCTGCAGCACGCACGGGTCAGTCGCACTACAGAACAGCACCACTTCACCACCAATGACTGGGCCTCCATGCGAGACCTGTGTGCCCTGTTGCGCTGTTTCGAGTACTCCACCAACATGGCCAGTGGCGATGACACCGTTATCAGCGTTACAATACCACTTCTATGTCTCCTTGAGAAAACACTTAGGGCGATGATGGAACAGGAGGTGGCCCAGGAGGAGGAGGAGGAGGATGAGGAAGAGGGGTCATTTTTAGCACTTTCAGGCCAGTCTCTTCGAAGTGACTCAGAGGGAGGTTTTTTGCAACAGCAGAGGCCAGGTACAAATGTGGCCAGCCAGGGCCCACTACTGGAGGACGAGGAGGACGAGGATGAGGAGGAGGTGGAGGAGGATGAGGATGAAGCATGGTCACAGCGGGGTGGCACCCAACGCAGCTCGGGTCCATCACTGGTGCGTGGCTGGGGGGAAAGGCAGGACGATGACGATACGCCTCCCACAGAGGACAGCTTGTCCTTACCCCTGGGCAGCCTGGCACACATGAGCGACTACATGCTGCAGTGCCTGCGCAACGACAGCAGAGTTGCCCACATTTTAACCTGTGCGGACTACTGGGTTGCCACCCTGCTGGATCCACGCTACAAAGACAATGTGCCCACCTTACTTCCTGCACTGGAGCGTGATAGGAAGATGCGCGAGTACAAGCGCACGTTGGTAGACGCGCTACTGAGAGCATTCCCAAATGTCACAGGGGAACAAGTGGAAGCCCAAGGCCAAGGCAGAGGAGGAGCAAGAGGTCGCCAAGGCAGCTGTGTCACGGCCAGCTCCTCTGAGGGCAGGGTTAGCATGGCAGAGATGTGGAAAACTTTTGTCAACACGCCACAGCTAACTGCACCACCACCTGATACGCAACGTGTTAGCAGGAGGCAACATTTACTAACATGGTGGAACAGTACGTGTGCACACCCCTCCACGTACTGACTGATGGTTCGGCCCCATTCAACTTCTGGGTCTCTAAATTGTCCACGTGGCCAGAGCTAGCCTTTTATGCCTTGGAGGTGCTGGCCTGCCCGGCAGCCAGCGTTTTGTCTGAACGTGTATTCAGCACGGCAGGGGGCGTCATTACAGACAAACGCAGCCGCCTGTCTACAGCCAATGTGGACAAGCTGACGTTCATAAAAATGAACCAGGCATGGATCCCACAGGACCTGTCCGTCCCTTGTCCAGATTAGACATTAACTACCTCCCCATAACCATATATTATTGGACTCCAGGGCACTTCCTCATTCAATCCTATTTTTATTTTCATTTTACCATTATATTGCGATGCTACCCAAAGTTGAATGAACCTCTCCTCTGCCTGTGTGCTAGGCCTAAATATATGCCAATGGACTGTTGCAGTGGTGGCTGACATGAAGCCTGATTCTCTGCTATGACATGCAGACTAATTCTCTGCTGACATGAAGCCAGATTGTCTGTTACGGGACCTCTCTCCTCTGCCTGGGTGCTGGGCCTAAATTTATGACAATGGACTGTTGCAGTGGTGGCTGACGTGAAGCCTGATTCTCTGCTATGACATGCAGACTGATTCTCTGCTGTCATGAAGCCAGATTGTCTGTTACGGGACCTTTCTCCTCTACCTGGGTTCTGGGCCTAAATTTATGAAAATTGACTCTTACAGTGGTGGGTGACGTGAAGCCTGATTCTCTGCTATGATATGAAGACTGATTCTCTGCTGACATGAAGCCAGATTGTCTGTTACGGGACCTTTCTCCTCTGCCTGGGTTCTGGGCCTAAATTTATGAAAATTGACTCTTACAGTGGTGGGTGACGTGAAGCCTGATTCTCTGCTATGATATGAAGACTGATTCTCTGCTGACATGAAGCCAGATTGTCTGTTACGGGACCTTTCTCCTCTGCCTGGGTTCTGGGCCTAAATTTATGAAAATTGACTCTTACAGTGGTGGGTGACGTGAAGCCTGATTCTCTGCTATGATATGAAGACTGATTCTCTGCTGACATGAAGCCAGATTGTCTGTTACGGGACCTTTCTCCTCTGCCTGGGTTCTGGGCCTAAATTTATGAAAATTGACTCTTACAGTGGTGGGTGACGTGAAGCCTGATTCTCTGCTATGATATGAAGACTGATTCTCTGCTGACATGAAGCCAGATTGTCTGTTACGGGACCTTTCTCCTCTGCCTGGGTTCTGGGCCTAAATTTATGAAAATTGACTCTTACAGTGGTGGGTGACGTGAAGCCTGATTCTCTGCTATGATATGAAGACTGATTCTCTGCTGACATGAAGCCAGATTGTCTGTTACGGGACCTTTCTCCTCTGCCTGGGTTCTGGGCCTAAATTTATGAAAATTGACTCTTACAGTGGTGGGTGACGTGAAGCCTGATTCTCTGCTATGATATGAAGACTGATTCTCTGCTGACATGAAGCCAGATTGTCTGTTACGGGACCTTTCTCCTCTGCCTGGGTTCTGGGCCTAAATTTATGAAAATTGACTCTTACAGTGGTGGGTGACGTGAAGCCTGATTCTCTGCTATGATATGAAGACTGATTCTCTGCTGACATGAAGCCAGATTGTCTGTTACGGGACCTTTCTCCTCTGCCTGGGTTCTGGGCCTAAATTTATGAAAATTGACTCTTACAGTGGTGGGTGACGTGAAGCCTGATTCTCTGCTATGATATGAAGACTGATTCTCTGCTGACATGAAGCCAGATTGTCTGTTACGGGACCTCTCTCCTCTGCCTGGGTGCTGGGCCTAAATATATGCCAATGGACTGTTGCAGTGGTGGCTGACGTGAAGCCTCATTCTCTGCTATGACATGCAGACTAATTCTCTGCTGACATGAAGACAGATTCTCTGTTACGGGACCTCTCTCCTCTGCCTGGGTGCCGGGGCCTAAATATCTGAGAATGGACTGTTCCAGTGGTGGCTGACGTGAAGCCTCATTCTCTGCTATGACATGCAGACTAATTCTCTGCTGACATGAAGACAGATTCTCTGTTACGGGACCTCCCTCCTCTGCCTGGGTGCTGGGCCTAAATATATGCCAATGGACTGTTGCAGTGGTGGCTGACGTGAAGCCTCATTCTCTGCTATGACATGCAGACTAATTCTCTGCTGACATGAAGACAGATTCTCTGTTACGGGACCTCCCTCCTCTGCCTGGGTGCTGGGCCTAAATATATGCCAATGGACTGTTGCAGTGGTGGCTGACGTGAAGCCTCATTCTCTGCTATGACATGCAGACTGATTCTCTGCTGACATGAAGCCAGATTCTCTGTTACGGGACCTCTCTCCTCTGCCTGTGTGTGTGCTGGGCCTAAATATATGCCAATGGACTGTTGCAGTGGTGGCTGACGTGAAGCCTCATTCTCTGCTATGACATGCAGACTGATTCTCTGCTGACATGAAGCCAGATTCTCTGTTACGGGACCTCTCTCCTCTGCCTGTGTGTGTGCTGGGCCTAAATATATGCCAATGGACTGTTGCAGTGGTGGCTGACGTGAAGCCTCATTCTCTGCTATGACATGCAGACTAATTCTCTGCTGACATGAAGACAGATTCTCTGTTACGGGACCTCCCTCCTCTGCCTGGGTGCTGGGCCTAAATATATGCCAATGGACTGTTGCAGTGGTGGCTGACGTGAAGCCTCATTCTCTGCTATGACATGCAGACTGATTCTCTGCTGACATGAAGCCAGATTCTCTGTTACGGGACCTCTCTCCTCTGCCTGTGTGTGTGCTGGGCCTAAATATATGCCAATGGACTGTTGCAGTGGTGGCTGACGTGAAGCCTCATTCTCTGCTATGACATGCAGACTGATTCTCTGCTGACATGAAGCCAGATTCTCTGTTACGGGACCTCTCTCCTCTGCCTGTGTGTGTGCTGGGCCTAAATATATGCCAATGGACTGTTGCAGTGGTGGCTGACGTGAAGCCTCATTCTCTGCTATGACATGCAGACTAATTCTCTGCTGACATGAAGACAGATTCTCTGTTACGGGACCTCCCTCCTCTGCCTGGGTGCTGGGCCTAAATATATGCCAATGGACTGTTGCAGTGGTGGCTGACGTGAAGCCTCATTCTCTGCTATGACATGCAGACTAATTCTCTGCTGACATGAAGACAGATTCTCTGTTACGGGACCTCTCTCCTCTGCCTGGGTGCCGGGGCCTAAATATCTGAGAATGGACTGTTCCAGTGGTGGGTGACGGGAAGCCAGATTCTCTGCTATGGAACCTCTCTCCAATTGATTTTGGTTAATTTTTATTTATTTAATTTTTATTTTAATTCATTTCCCTATCCACATTTGTTTGCAGGGGATTTACCTACATGTTGCTGCCTTTTGCAGCCCTCTAGCTCTTTCCTGGGCTGTTTTACAGCCTTTTTAGTGCCGAAAAGTTCGGGTCCCCATTGACTTCAATGGGGTTCGGGTTCGGGACGAAGTTCGGATCGGGTTCGGATCCCGAACCCGAACATTTCCGGGATGTTCGGCCGAACTTCTCGAACCCGAACATCCAGGTGTTCGCTCAACTCTACTCAAGAGTTAAAATGGTTTACAAAGACCATGACCAGTACAGGACCGCCGCACGCAGGATTGCGTCCTGGCGGAGGCCCTGTAATTCCTTCTGGACGCGCCGGCGCGTCCTCTCGTGAGATGCGAGATTTCGGGCAGAAGCAGTGCGGGCCGGGAATCGTTAAAGGAGTATTTCGTCACCAGCCTGCCAGCCAATGATCATCGCTGGCAGGTTGGTGACTTTTAAAAAATCGAATCAGAAGCCATTTAACACCTTATATTTATAAATATAAGGTGTTAAAGGGGTTGTCCCATTTCATTAATTGCTGTTAATCAGTTTCCCCAAGTGTCCTTGAATAATCTTCTAAATAACTTCCATTTCCTAACTTGCACGGTTCTCCTGAAAAATGCCTTCATCTGCGCCTCTGTTGTCTACCTGTATCCCATGGATACGGCCAGATACTTGCGGGGCTTGTATGTGCCGCGCCTGCGCACAATGTCCTACCTTCTCCCCAGCCGGCCGCTCGAGAACGCGCACACATGGCTGTTTTACAAGCTGGGGAGGCGTGTCCTGCATGCTGGAGATAGTGCCGGGGAGAGAGACTGTCTGCCTGCTACGCTGCTGTCCTGCAGATTCTAGAGGAGGAAGGAGGGCCCTGGAAGATCACGGTGGCAGAGGTTAGTGATTGATATGCTCCCCTGGGCCCTATTAGTCCCGGGCCGACTCCTTCTGGGCGCCGGAGCACACGGCGTCCTCGGTTGCTATGACGCCGTGCGCTCCCTCCTGCCACCGGAATACAGTGATACATCTTATAGATCATAGCAGTGTATTACTGTTTTCCGGCAGCAGGAGGGAGCGCACGGCGTCATAGCAACCGAGGACGCCGTGTGCTCCGGCGCCCAGAAGGAGTCCAGGCAGCAATCCACAGATGCCCCCACCCCATAAGTGCCCTCCACAGATGTCCCCCCCCCACCCCATAAGTGCACTCGACAGATGCCCCCCCCACCCCTTAAGTGTCCTCCACAGATGCCCCCACCCCATAAGTGCCCTCCACAGATGCCCCCCCCCCATATAAGCTGGGTAATAGGTCAGTGATAATATCAGACACCGGGAAAGCTGGGTAATAAGTCACTGACTTATTACCCAGCTTTCCCGGTATCAGATATTATCACTGACTTATTACCCAGCTTTCCCGGTATCAGATATTATCACTGACTTATTACCCAGCTTTCCCGGTATCAGATATTATCACTGACTTATTACCCAGCTTTCCCGGTATCAGATATTATCACTGACTTATTACCCAGCTTTCCCGGTATCAGATATTATCACTGACGTATTACCCAGCTTTCCCGGTGTACAATATTATCACTGACTTATTACCCAGCTTTCCCGGTGTACAATAATATTACAGACTTATTACCCAGCTTTCCCGGTGTACAATATTATTACAGACTTATTACCCAGCTTTCCCGGTGAACAATATTATCACTGACTTATTACCCAGCTTTCCCGGTGAACAATATTATCACTGACTTATTACCCAGCTTTCCCGGTGTCTGATATTATCACTGACTTATTACCCAGCTTTCCCGGTGTACAATAATATTACAGACTTATTACCCAGCTTTCCCGGTGTACAATATTATCACTGACTTATTACCCAGCTTTCCCGGTGAACAATATTATCACTGACTTATTACCCAGCTTTCCCGGTGAACAATATTATCACTGACTTATTACCCAGCTTTCCCGGTGTCTGATATTATCACTGACTTATTACCCAGCTTTCCCGGTGTACAATAATATTACAGACTTATTACCCAGCTTTCCCGGTGTACAATATTATCACTGACTTATTACCCAGCTTTCCCGGTGAACAATATTATCACTGACTTATTACCCAGCTTTCCCGGTGAACAATATTATCACTGACTTATTACCCAGCTTTCCCGGTGAACAATATTATCACTGACTTATTACCCACAGATCATATGGCTACTAGCTAACATGCATTTGGGCTGTAGTGATTTATTGTTTTTGCTGCACAGAATGGGTTTGTAACACAGGTTTTATGTGTAAGTGTATTAGAATGCAGGACAGCCACAAGTTACTCCATTAGTTCACTAGCATTGGTCAGTGGTCACTGAGTGATTCCCCAGCAGGGGGAGGGGCTTTACATACTCTGCAGGCTCCATGTGGATGACTCATCCACATGAACGAGCAAGGACTGAGCTCTCAGGGTGAGTCATGAGGAGGCGTGGCCTTCACTCAACTGCCTGAGAACCAGGAAGTTATCAGGACATTTACTGCTGGTAAGATTGAAACAGCAAAGTGGGACAACCCCTTTAAGTGGCTTGTGTGCTCCTCTGCTGGTCCTTTTCGTCGGTTGGTCCCAGCAGAGGAGCACACATCACAGTGAGTACACAAACACCACACATTTAGCCCCAGATCATCCCCCATCACCCCAAGATCACACCTTGATCGCCCCTGTCAATCACTAGTGAAAGGGAAAAAAGTGATCAGTGTAAACTGTCACTTTTTTCCCCCACTAGTATTGACTGATAGGTTTTAGGATAGTTTAGGCCCCTTTGTTAGGTAGTTAGCGTCGGTTAGCGCCCAGCCCACCGCAACGCAGTCACTGATTCGTTGATTAACGTATCGCTAATCAGCATTGGTACTTTTATAGTATCTGTAAGTGATCAGAACTGATCACAGTCAGATCTATAATAGTATTAGTGTCACCTTAGTTCGCCCTCCACCCAAAACGCAGTGTTTGCCCGATCAGGCCTGATCAGTCACCCATACGTGCATTTACCCGCGCCCGCCCCGCCACAGTGACAAAAAATATATATTTTTTTGATCACTGCACAATCACTTTACAAGCGCTGCGGCGATAAAAAAATCTGTTTCGATATTTTTTATCAATTGCAGCGGCTTCCGGTACTTCACTAACCTCCCATTTGAAAGACAGGCTTGCTTTTTTTCTTGGGTAGTCTCAAATACCCCCTAAATTTAGTTGACCAAATGGCAAGTAAGGGGTATTCTTCTGAAGAGGCCTACAGGCTTCTGACCCAGTCGGATGAGGAATGGGAACCCTCATCTGACGAATCCAGCGGGTCAGAATACGAACCTGTAGAAAGCAGTGGCAGTCTGACCCAAAGTTCGGACGAGGAGGTTGAGGTCCCTGATACCACCAGGCGTACCCGGCCCCGTGTTGCTAGACCACAGGTTGCGTAGGATCCGCTTCAAGGGCAGCAGAGTGGGGCTGGCGCTGTCGGATTACGTGGTGAGGCATACACCAGCAGCGCAGCCCATCCTGGACCTAGTACCAGCACTGCCGTACAACATGGTGAAGTGGCGAGCACCAGAAGGGCAGTTGAAGCTGGTACGGTGGCACGTGCATTAGTTCCCCCGTCGCAGCCACTGCACAGACAGGCCCGTAGAGCCCCTAGAGAGTCCCTGAGGTGCTGGCAAACCCTGATTGGCAGCCCCCAACTTCAGCCGCACCAGTAGTTCCCCCTTTCACCGTCCAGTCTGGAGTTCGGGTTGAGACAGCTCAGATAGGATCGGCACTGTTTTTTTTTTGAGCTGTTCTTGACTGCGGAGCTGTTGGACTTAGTCATGGCAGAAACAAATCGATATGCCACTCAATTTATAGCCGCCAACCCGGGAAGCTTTTATGCCCAGTCTTTTTCAGTGGAAACCCGTCCAAGTTTCCAAAATTAAAACGTTTCTCCTCAACATGGGCCTAACAAAAAAGCATGAATTGCGGTCATATTGGTCCACAAACCCAATTCATCACATGCCCATGTTCTCTGCTGCCATGTCCAGGACACGATTTGAGACCATCCTGCGTTTCCTGCACTTTAGTGACAACAGCACCTCTCGTCCCAGAGGCCACCCAGCTTTTGACTGGCTCCACAAAATTCGGCCCCTCATAGACCACTTTAACACCAAATTTGCAGATTTGTATACCCCTGAGCAAAACATCCACATAGACGAGTCCCTTATACATTTTACCGGGCGCCTTGGCTTCAAACAATACATCCCAAGCAAGCGCGCCCGGTATGGGGTCAAATTGTATAAGCTCTGTGAAAGGGCCACAGGCTATACGCACAAATTTCAAGTCTATGAGGGCAAAGATCAGACCCTGGAGCCGGTCGGTTGCCCATACTACCTGGGGAGCAGTGGGAAGACAGTCTGGGACTTGGTGTCACCCTTATTTGGCAAGGGGTACCATCTTTATGTGGACAATTTTTAAGCAAGTGTGCCCCTCTTCAGGCATTTGTTTTCAGAACAGATTGGCTGCTGTGGCTCTGTATAATAGTTTTGTTCTCTAAGCAAAACAAAAAAAAAAATCACCGGTAAGCAAAAAAGTTAATGTTCTGTCCAAAAGTTCATAAAAGTTAATGTTCTGTTTAAATGTTATAATAAAGTTCATGTTAATAAATTTATTGCGTTGTAGCCTGGTTTTTTTTTTTTTGTTTAGTTTTTTTTACCTTCTAGGTGGAGCAACTGATGAACCAGCTGCAGCACTGATGTGCATTCTGACAGAAGCATTGCGTTGCTGTCAGATTACACAAAAGTCGGTGTATGCGGCGCTGCAAGACGAGATTTCTCCTCTGCAGTAAAAAAGATATGTTTGCCGAGGCTTATGAGCTGAGAATTTTTGACTGGCTCCACAAAATTCGGCCCCTCATAGACCACTTTAACACCAAATTTGCAGATTTGTATACCCCTGAGCAAAACATCTGCATAGACGAGTCCCTTATACATTTTACCGATGAACCAGCTGTGTATGCTTTGGCAAACACTTTGTATATATATATAAAAAAAAAAAAAAAACGGCAATGATTTATTCATCCACATTGATTGATGTGAATGGAGAAATCGGGTTTGCCAGGGCATACGAGCTGAGTGGGTATGGATGTTGGGCGGAGCTCCTATGTCCTGGCAAACGCCTTTCCCCTCCTTTTTTTTTTTTTGGCAGAGATTTTTTCATCCACATTGATCGATGCAAATGAAGAAATCTGTGCCGTTCATCTTTTCTTTCAGCCCAGAGGCTGAACGGAAAAAAAAATCTCATTACCCTTTTGCTCAATATATGGAGAATAGCAGAAACTCCTAATGCTGGCCATACATGTAATGATTGCGGAGACCCTCAAATGCCAGGGCAGTACAAACACCCCACAAATGACCCCATTTTGGAAAGAAGACACCCTAAGGTATTCGCTGATGGGCATAGTGAGTTCATAGAAGTTTTTATTTTTTGTCACGTTAGTGGAAAATGATGTTTTTTTTTTCTTACAAAGTCTCATATTCCACTAACTTGTGACAAAAAATAAAAACTTCCATGAACTCACTATGCCCATCACGAAATACCTTGGGGTGTCTTCTTTCGAAAATTGGGTCACATGTGGGGTATTTATACTGCCCTGCCATTTTAGGGGCCCTAAAGTGTGAGAAGCGTGAGCGAAATAGCTCTCTAAAATGACAACTTTGTATAAAAAAATGTGAAAAGTTGACTTTTAGAGAGATATTTCTCTCACCCAGCATGGGTATATGTAAAATACACCCCAAACACGTTGCCCTACTTCTTCTGAGTACGGCGATACCACATGTGTGATACTTTTTTGCAGCCTAGGTGGGCAAAGGGGCACAAATTCTAAAGAGCACCTTTAGGATTTCACAGGGCATTTTTTACACATTTGGATTTCAAACTACTTCTCACGCATTAGGGCCCCTAAAATGCCAAGGCAGTGTAACTACCCCACAAGTGACCCCATTTTGGAAAGAAGACACCCCAAGGTATTTCGTGATGGGCATAGTAAGTTCATGGAAGTTTTTATTTTTTGTCACAAGTTAATGGAATATGAGACTTTGTAAGAAAAAAAAAATCATCATTTTCCGCTAACTTGTGACAAAAAATAAAAACTTCTATGAACTCACTATGCACATCAGCGAATATCTTAGGGTGTCTACTTTCCAAAATGGGGTCACTTGTGGGGTATTTATACTGCTCTGGCATTTTAGGGGCCCCAATGCGTGAGAAGTAGTTTGAAATCAAAATGTGTAAAAAAAATGCCCTGTGAAATCCTAAAGGTGCTCTTTAGAATTTGTGCCCCTTTGCCCACCTAGGCTGCAAAAAAGTGTCACACATGTGGTATCACCGTCCTCAGAAGAAGTTGGGCAATGTGTTTTGGGGTGTCTTTTTACATATACCCATGCTGGGTGACAGAAATATCAATACAGCAGGAACCATTATCACAGCCTTGTAAGGCCTCCTGCACACGAACGTTGTACGTCTGTTCTGTGCGGTCCCCATTGCACAGGCAACGTCCATGTGGCGGCCAGGAAGGATCCAGACCCTTTCAACTTGAATGGGTCCATAAGCCGTCCGCCCCGCAAAAAGATAGAACAAGTCCTATTTTTTAGCGGTGTGGAGGCACGGCAGACACCACGGAAGCACTCCATAGTGACCTACAATGCTGTTTAGTTTACTAGTGTTACTCCTGCTGACAGATGCCCTTCAAAACATATTTTTTTTATAGGGATTATCATTATGGTTAAATAAATGTCATGTTTTAGATGAATAAAATATGTAAACATTTCAAATAATTGTCTTTATTTGTTTTGCAAATGATCCAGTTTAACTTTTTTTTTTACTACCGGTATATACTTTGGGAAACTGTAGCCGTGCATGTGTCTACAATGGCGCACTATGGGGGGATTATCATGAGGAGAATATTTGAAGTCAGTTTTGTACTTTATTCCACATTTATCACATTTCACAGGTTTTCTGATAAATGGGGCTCGTTCTTACCCCCAGCACTTCTGTCTAGTGAAGCTCCTCCGGTTTTCCTATTCCTCCTCCTGGAGTGAGAGGGCGACTTATTTGCAATATTTTATTTTATTTTTTATTTTATTTTTAAAGTTGCAATGATAAATCTAGAGTGAAACTCATTAACATAGCTGACCACACCCACTTTTCCATCCATATTAAAAAACTGGAGTGAGTGGTGTAAAAATGCAAAAAGTCAAAAAAGCCATATTTTGGGACTTTTTGATGTCATAATTCTGGTGTTCTGATAAATCAGGGCCTATGTATGATGGAACAGAGACACACATGAACCCCTTGGTGGCCTTTACTACTAGAGAGCAGCATCTACTGCTACGAGGGGACTCCCTGCATTGTACAATGCTTCAGTCATGTGTCACAGAAAGGGACATTCTGATGCTCACCTACCCTGACAATGTCCCTAACTGTCTGCATGATCCTTCCTCGTCCACAGTCCCTCCTTAATGAAGTGCTGGGGCCTATATGGGGAAGGTACAGGGGGGTAAAAATGACCGGTGACCGATCGGCCAAAATCAGGTAAAAACAAAGCGGAAACAGACGAGCCCGGACAGACAAAAACACCTGGAACCAGCAGACACAAACCAATAACCAAATGACACCAAAGTCATTACCAGGAGAGAGACAGGAGACATTTCCACTGTCACTCCTGCAGTTTCTGCACAGTGTGCCAGGCAGGGTCACAGCATCCATTTACACAGGTTGTGTGTCACTGACTGGACCACATCACATTCACAAATTCTCACACAATCTATCTGTGCAAAAGAAAACTGACCCTGTAGTGACTGTGCGCTTTTCATTTACTGCAGAACCAGACAGAATTGGCTTTTTGACATTTCAATATTGCGTTTTTATGTGTATATTTAAAATAAAACTGTACACTGGAATATTGCTTGTAGTACAGGAAATGGGTTTCTTGCATCATAGACTGAAATGTGGGGTTTAGTAAGAAACAGAGGGACATTTAATTAGGATATGTTTGGCAGCAGAAAAATGACAAAAGACGGGATAAAGGGGGAAAAACCACGTCATCCACCAGTAATGTCAGCGGCCGTAGCACTGTCAGCCCCGGCACCAGCCTGTATCATCCAGTGACTCCACCTGCTGGTGGCTGGCCGTCATTACAGAGGAAGGAGATGAAAATGTGGAAAGGATGACTGAGCCATCAACATTATCTCACAGCCGCATGATGTCACCTCTGACAGTGACGTCACCCTCAGTTTTTGCCCTTTCCTACAAGTTGTCTATTTACATACCGGCCTTTCTATTCTGCCTTCACTGCCCCGTCCACCTGTAATGTGTCCGCTCCATCCAGGATCTGCCCCTACTAAAGGAACACAACGTGAAAGGCCATAGAAAAGAAAAGTCGCTTCATTTCTGAACCACAATCATGATCACTGCCACAATATTCTTTGTAAAATTGGTGTAACAACTTCCTAGTACATAATAGAGGCAAAAGGTCCTTTTGGGTATGTGAAATAGTCACTTCAGTGTGAGTCGGCTAAATCCTATCCCTGAAAAGGACCTCAGCAGTATGGATCCTCCCTAGCACATCATGGAGGGAAAAGGTCCTTTTGAGATAAAGGAAATTTCTAATTTGTATTTTAAACAAATAATGCTAAAGGGGTTATCCGATATCGAAAATATCCCTGCCAATGCCCGGGCCCATTGTATGGATTATACTTACGTGCTCAGGGCACCCGCATCGCGTCGGATCCCTGCATGGCCACCGCTGCATCTCCCCATCACTCAGATCTAAATATCTGGCGACAGAGAGAGCAGGCAATAGCAGGCCGCAATTGGGATGAGCCCCCTTGCGCAATTGGGATGAGCCCCCTTGGGTCTGGTCTCCATTGCGGCCCGCTATTGGCTGCTCCCCCAGTCACCAGATGCCCCCATCACTGGATGTTTTGATCCGAGTAACGAGGAGATACAGCGGCGGCCATGCAGGGATCCGGAGCGATGCGAGTGCCACTGGGCAGGTAAGTATAATCCATACATTGGCAGGGATATTTTTCGATATCGGATAACCCCTTTTATCTTCTAGGTAAGTACAGAGATCACATGACCAGATGTTTCGGCAAAGTGCTTTACCATAAAAATCACAGGACCGGACATTTCTACAGAGACAAGTGCCCAAAGGTCACATGATAGTTTTTTTTATTGTTTATTGTAAAGATTTTTCAGAAATAAAAATAAACATAAAAGAGGCGTATTCTGCAATAGTCACCTATATAACATGTAGACGCTGTCTTACTGGACATACAGTCAGGTCCATAAATATTGGGACATCGACACAATTCTAACATTTTTGGCTCTATACATCACCACAATGGATTTGAAATTAAACAAACAAGATGTGCTTTACCTGCAGCCTGACAGCTGTAATTTGAGGGTATTTATATCCAAATTAGGTGAACAGTGCAGGAATTACAACAGTTTGCATATGTGCCTCCCACTTGTTAAGGGACCAAAAGTAACGGGACAGAATAATAATCATAAATCAAACTTTGACTTTTTAATACTTGGTTGCAAATCCTTTGCAGTCAATTACAGCCTGAAGTCTGGAATGCATAGACATCACCAGATGCTGGAATTCATCCCTGGTGATGGTCTGCCAGGCCTCTACTGCAACTGTCTTCAGTTCCTGCTTGTTCTTGGGGCATTTTCCCTTCAGTTTTGTCTTCAGTAAGTGAAATGCATGCTCAATCGGATTCAGGTCAGGTGATTGACTTGGCTATTGCATAATATTCCACTTCTTTCCCTTAAAAAACTATTTGGTTGCTTTTGCAGTATGCTTTGGGTCATTGTCCATCTGCACTGTGAAGCGCCGTCCAATGAGTTCTGAAGCATTTGGCTGAATATTAGCAGATAATATTGCCCGAAACACTTCGAAATTCATCCTGCTGCTTTTGTCAGCAGTCACATCATCAATAAATACAAGAGAACCAGTTCCATTGGCAGCCATACATGCCCACTCCATGACACTACCACCACCATGCTTCACTGAGGTGGTATGCTTAGGATCATGAGCAGTTCCTTTCCTCCTCCATACTCTTCTCTTCCCATCATTCTGGTACAAGTTGATCTTGGTCTCATCTGTCCATAGGATGTTGTTCCAGAACTGTGAAGGCTTTTTTAGATGTCATTTGGCAAACTCTAATCTGGCCTTCCTGTTTTTGAGGCTCACCAATGGTTTACATCTTGTGGTGAACCCTCTGTATTCACCACAAACAAAGCACATCTTGTTTGTTTCATATCAAATCTATTGTGGTGGTGTATAGAGCCAAACATTTTAGAATTGTGTCTGTGTCCCAATATTTATGGACCTGACTGTAGTTACTGACCAGGTCCTAATAGACAAGGGGATTTAGCCGAGTCATTGAGAAACAACTAAATTCTAACACGGTTCAGTAGCCAGATCAACGTGGCAGAAGAGGTCCCTACAAATGATGGGAAATAGCCAGCTCCTGTAGAGTCAGCCATTTCCTATCACTGGTGAGGACCAGGTCCTTATGGAGTATAGCAGTGTTCCTCAACTCCAGTCCTCAGGGCCCACCTACCGGTCAGGATTTCCTTAGTATTGAGCAGGTGATATCATTAGTGTCAGTGCATCAGGACTTATCACAGGTATTTATTCTGTGGGATATTCTCAAATCCTGAGTGGTAGGTGGGCCGTAAGGACTGGAGTTGGGGAACACTGGAGTATAGGACTCAGCCAACTCCCTTTGAACCGGCTATATACTATTTCAGTTCAGGACCTGACCACTAGGGGCAAAAGGGTCCTTACCAGTGATAGTGTGAGCTGTTTATCTCCTATCACTGGTGAGGACCAGGTCCTTATGGAGTATAGGATTTAGTCACAACCCTACAACTCCCAGCAAGTCCTGACTGGTTTTATGTGATATCAGAGAACATTACAGGAGGAGATAGGAGGAGACAACAACAACAACTCCCAGCATGTCCAGAATGTTACTATGTGATATTATTATTATTATTATTAAAGTGCCATTCATACATACATACACATACACAATACAGAAAATTGCACTAATCATAAACAAGACGAGTTACAAACTGGTACAGAAGGAGAGAAGGCCCTGCCCGTGAGGGCTTACAATCTACATGGTGTGGGAGAAGGACACAGTAGGTACGGGTGAAGTTGGTCATGATGGTATAGAGGCAGCAGGGTCACTGGTTGTAGGCTTGTCTGAAGAGGTGGGTTTTCAGGTTTCTTTTGAAGGATTCCACTGTAGGTGAGAGTCTGATATGTTGTAGTGAGTTTCAGAGTGTGGGGGATGCACGGGAGAAATCTTGGAGGCGATTGTGGGAAGAGGTGATAAGAGGAGAGAAGGAGGTCTTGTGAGGATCGGAGAGTGCATGTAGGTTGTGGATAGCCTTGTATGCATTTGTTAGTATTTTGAACTGAATTCGCTGGGCAATGGGGAGCCAGTGAAGGGATTGGCAGAGGGGAGAGGCAGAGGAGTAACAGGGTGGGAGGTGGATTAGCCGGGCAGCAGAGTTGAGGATAGATTGGAGGGGTGCGAGAGTGCTAGATGGACGGCCACATAGGAGAATGTTGCAGTAGTCTAGGCGAAAGATGATGATGGCATGTGCAAGCATTTTCGCAGATTCAAAGTTAAGGAAAGCGCGGATGAGGGAGATGTTTTTGAGTTGGAGGTGGCAGGTGGTGGAAAGGGCTTGGATGTGCAGTCGGAAGGAGAGGGCAGAATCCAGTCACTCCAAGGCAGCGGACTTGGTTGACCGGGGAGAGTGTGCAGCCATTGATCGTGATAGATAGGTCTGTTGGAGGGGTTGAGCAAGATGGGGAAAAGATGATGAATTCTGTTTTATCCATGTTAAGTTTTAGAAAGTGAAAGGAGAATAAGGATGATATAGAAGATATACATTGTGGGATTCTGGATAGTAAGGTGGTGATATCTGGACCAGAGAGGTAGATCTGTGTGTCGTCAGCATAATAGTGGTACTGAAAACCATGGGACTCTATGAGATGTCCTAGGCCAAAAGTGTAGATAGAGAAAAGCAGGGGTCCTAGGACAGAGCCCTGCGGGACACCAACAGAGAGTGAATGAGACGGGGAGGTGGTGCGAGAGTGGATGACGCTAAACGTCTGGTCTGTGAGGTATGATGTGATCCAGGAGAGGGCCAGGTCAGTGATGCCAAGAGATGAGAGAGTTTGCAACAGAAGGGAGTGGTCGACAGTGTCAAAGGCAGAGGACAGGTCAAGGAGAAGGAGGACAGAGTAATGTTTTTTTGTTTTGGCTGTTAGTAGGTCATTGGTGACTTTGGTAAGGGCAGTCACAGTCAAGTGGTGGGGTTGGAAGCCAGATTGTAGGCGGTCAAAGAGGGAGCAGGAGGAGAGGTTAGAGGACAGTTCAGAATGGACATGTTGTTCAAGTAGCTTTGAGGCATGCGGAAGAAGTGATATGGGGCGATAACTGGACAAGGAAGATGGGTCAAGTGAAGGCTTTTTGAGGATGGGTGTAATGGTAGCATGTTTAAAGGCAGAGGGGAAGACGCCAGAGGTTAGTGATAGGTTGAAGAGATGAGTTAGGGCTGGGATAAACACTGTGGTGAGTTTAGGGATGAGGTGGGATGAGATTGGGTCAAGTGTGCAGGTGGTAAGATGTGATCTGGAGAGTAGAGTGGAGAGTTTTCTTCTGTAATGGTGGAGAAGCGAGTTTTGGGAGAAGAGGACCGAGCAGTTGTGTCGAGGGTCTGTGGGGACTGTGTACTGAAGCTTTCTCTGATGTTGACTATCTTTTGTTTGAATTATTTGGCAATACCTCAGCTGAGAAAAGAGGAGAGGGTGGGGGCGCTGGGGGGACAGAGAAGGGAGTTAAAAGTGTTAAAAAATTGTTTAGGGGTCTGGGCCAGGAAAGATATGAGAGATGAGAAGTAGGCCTATTTTGCATCAGCGAGTAAGGATTTGAATATGAGGAGGGATTGCTTGTATGCAGTGAATTGATCTTTAGAATGGGATTTCTTCCATCGCCGCTAAGTAGCCCTGGAAGCTTGTCTGAGTTTTTTGGTCAGGTTGGTGTGCCAGGGTTGTCTGTTGATTTTTCGGGTTTTGTTGTGTGTGAGGGGGGAAACAGTGTCCAGAGCTGTACCTATTGAAGTGTTATATAGGTTGGTAGCAGCATCTGGGTCTTGGAGGGAACAGATGGTAGAGAGTGGGAGAAGAGAGTCAGAAAGCAAGCGAAAGTCGAAATGTTTAAGGTTCCTGCGGGGGTATGCTAGTGTGTGGACCGGGGGAGCAGCAGAAGAGACCAATGAAGAAAAGGTGAGTAGGTTGTGGTCGGATAGGGGGAGAGGCGAATTAGAAAGGTTAGATATGGAAGTCACCCATGATAATAGTGGGGATGTCAGCAGAAAGAAAGTGTAGTAGCCAGGTGTTAAAGTGGTCAAGAAATATGGTGGTTGGGCCTGGGGGGGGGCGGTAAATGACATCTAGTTGGAGGGAGAGTAGATGCAAACAGAGTGTACTTCAAATTTGGTGAGCGTAATAGAGGGTGGCAGTGGAGTTGGGCTGTAGGAGCAGGTGTCTTATAGGAGAAGACCAACTCCTCCACCATGTTTGCAGATGGGTGGGGGGGGGGGGGGGTGGTGAGTGAATAGAAAACTACTATATGAGAGTGCAGCAGGGGAGGAGGTATCAGAGATGTTTCTGTGAGACACAGAAAGGAAAAGTTTTTGAGAGGCAAAAAGTTCATGAATGTAGGACAGTTTGTTACAGACAGAGCGTGCATTCCATAATGCTCCTGCAAGAGGAACCAAAGGAGCAGGGGTCAGAGGACTGGTTAATAGGTTTAAGGGGTTGCAGAAATTTGTATGAGATTTGTATTGGGACATGGAGGGGATTTGCTAAGTGGGGCCTGGATTTCGAGAGATACCACCAGCAATAAGGAGAAGCAGAGAATGTGTTAATAGATAAGAATAAGAGAGGGCAGGAGGTATCTGTGTGTGTTTGGGAAGGAAGTGTTTTACATTGCCAAAAAGGTTTGTGCAAGCGGTCAGATGAGAAGGTAAGATGGAGGGAGAGATGAATAGTTCCTTGCTGGGTGAATGGATGTGGGGGTATTTCAGGAGGTTTTGAAAAAGTGGGAAGAGTAAGATGAAAAAGTGAAGCATTGTTTGCATACATTTTTTCTGTAATCACCTGTGGTCCTCTTCTGGTCCAATTCTGGTATAATTCGGTATGTGCACTTAAAGAGTTGCACTTGAAAGATGTTGCATAAAAAAAAACAATATTAGAGAACATTACAGGAAGAGATAGGATGAGACAACCACAACTCCTATCGTGTCCAGACTGTTATTATGAGACATCAGAGGATATTATAGGAGGAGACAACCACAACTCCCAGCAATCCAGACTGTTATTATGTGATATCAGAGGACATTACAGGAGGAGGTTTAAGAAAGAAAACTACAACTCCCAGCATTTCCCTGGCTCTTCACTGAATCCATGCTTCTTCTCCACACACAGCTGGGTCCCCTCATGTAACCTGACACCACAAGTCCTTCACCAGCTGTTCTCCTCTCCACTGCTAAGCTCCGCCCCTTGCACTGATCACATGATGATGACATCACAGATCCTTCAGCTTTTGCTAATGGCTGTAAACAGCTATATAACTCCTATATATATAAATCTGGCAGGGGATGTGGGAGACTAAGTCCCCTTTCAGATGAGCAGGTGTCTCGCTGCGGACTCCCAGCACTGCCGGGGTCACATAGCATTATATTGATTTATGATGCTATGTAACCCTTACAGTTCTGGACTTTATTGGATAACACTGCCATAATGCTGTCACTGCAGTACAATACATTCCAGAACTGCGCTATATAGCATCAGTATTCAATATAATGCTATGTGACCCCGGCAGTGCTGGGAGTCCACAGCGAGACACCCGCTCGTCTGAAAGGGACCTAAAGGCCCAGTCCCCAACTCTGCGGCCCCAAAGCAGTTGCCAACCCCCCTATCATGGTAGTTTCGTCCTTGCCTTCCCTTGTAGAAGATTTTGTTGCTGGAAATCTTGGTGACTGAGAAGCAGCGTCCTTCTTCTGAATGTGACTGTTTCTGCAGGTCCACTTCAGGGGACTGAAGCTGAAATTTCGGCCACAAAATCTGCTGTGTGTGAAAGTGGCCTTAAAACACTGTGATGGTTATGGTGTACGTCAGTGAGAAGGCAGGGCTCGCCTCATCCATGCCCCCTCTTTATATCAGCGCTCGTCAGTGTATGACGTTGTACGTTCTAGCAGATATAACTATGGACAACACATCTTCACAATAACTGGTGTGAACTAGGGTTTACCAGTGACTGTGAGCCAGAACCAGGAGTGAAGTCTCCAGACATAAGGTATTGGCTCACAATCACTGATGGAGATTACTGACCAGTCAGGAGCAGGGTGACTTCCTGCAGACTGGTATTCTGAGCCCCCAGCCCACCACTGGAGAACTGCACACCGCTCAGCAAATCCCGCGACAGCCCCACCGCACAGTAAGTGCTCCCCTTACCCCATCATACCGCTCTGCATGTACTGCTGTTACTTAGCTTATTAGAATCCTTCCCTGGACTGATTCTGCAGCAGTTCTCATGGTCCTGACGACCAGTGCAGGAGGCACAGCAGCTGCTTTCTAAGTTAAGGCCTCATGCACACAACAAACAGTGGATCTGTAAAATACGACCACCTTCTGTGTGCACGCCGCATCCTTCTCACATCACTAGATTGTTCTTCTAAAATGCAGACCACACATTGTCACCTCCCTCTGCTGTCCAGCTTTGTTTTTGGCAGAGCCGTAGAAATAAACAGGTCTGTGTGCTGTCAGATTGGACATGGATGGAAGATACGGTCGTGTGTACGAGGCCATAATATGGAGCCTACGAAAGCCACGGAAGGACTTCTAAGTGTTTCCATGAGCTTCTGATCCGTGTCTCCACTCCTCAAAACATAGGACATGTCTTTTGTGTCCTCCACAGATCCCCCATAACAGCGTGTCCTCCACAGATCCACCATAACAGCGTGTCCTCCACAGATCCACCATAACAGTGTGTCCGCCACAGATCCACCATAACAGTGTGTCCTCCACAGATCCACCATAACAGTGTGTCCTCCACAGATCCACCATAACAGTGTGTCCTCCACAGATTCCCCCATAAGTGTCCTCCACAGATCCCCCATAACAGTGTCCTCCACAGATCCCCCATAACAGTGTCCTCCACAGATCCCCCATAACAGTGTGTCCTCCACAGATCCCCCATATCAGTGTGTCCTCTACAGATCCCCCATAACAGTGTCCTCCACAGATCCCCCATAACAGCGTGTTATTACACAGAACAGTGTTTCATACACAGATCCCCCATAACTGAGCATTTAAAAATGGCACCCACTCGCGAGTGGAGTGGATGCCATAGCCGCCGGGTGCCTGCTGTTATAAACAGCTGGCATACGGCGGTATTGTTATTTGGACATTTAACCCTTCAGATGCTAAAACCCAGAAGCTTGCGCTTCCATCTGTGCTCTGGCTCCCCCTGGCAGAGATCGGGGGAGCCGGATGCATTATGCGGTAGCTTAAAGAGGACCTTTCACTAAAATAAAACTTCTAAACTAACTATACAGACATGTAGAGCGGCGCCCAGGGATCCCCCTGCACTTAATGTTATACCTGGGCGCCGCTCCGTTCTCCCGGTATAGCCTCCGGTATCTTCATAGTTAGGCTCCACCCAGGGGAACCTGCCGGCGTCTCATTCTCCCATGCTGTAGCGCTGGCCAATCGCAGCGCTCAACTCATAGCCTGAAAGGCTTTTTTTTTCTCTCAGGCTATGAGCTGAGCGCTGCGATTGGCCAGCGCTACAGCATGGGAGAATGAGACGCAGGCAGGTTCCCCTGGGTGGAGCCTAACTATGAAGATACCGGAGGCTATACAGGGAGAACGGAGCGGCGTCCAGGTATAACAGTAAGTGCAGGGAGATCCCTGTGCGGCGCTCTACATGTCTGTATAGTTAGTTTAGAAGTTTTATTCTAGTGAAAGGTCCTCTTTAAGTCCTCCTGAATGAACAGAAGCAGCTACACATTATTAGGGAGTCATTTAATAAGACCAGCGTTTAAAGTATAACTGTCGTATATATTTTTTTGGGAGTGTTGGATTGTGGTGATTAATATCTCCTTGGTGGCGCTATTTCAACTTTTCAATTACCCCTTAATTCCACAGTTTTGTTCCCTGTACTGCCTGCTTTTACCTGTGCTTAAAATAGTGTTGCTAGGCATGGTCGATATATCTGTTGAAGGACGGAGGGCGCAGAAGCACGCTGCGTGCAAGGTCACATTACTGACAGCCAGGCACTGTAAGTAAATGATTAAAGCCAGGTCCTCCCCAGCAGCTGATAACAGTGCCCGGGCTGTGTGCACTTCTCCCTGTCCTTGCGCTTGGCAGACACTCCCTCACTCAGCAGAGCTGGAGAAGGCTGAGTCGAAGCAGCGCACAACAGGGAAGGGAAATCTGCCATCTGCTCAAAGAAGAGGCAAGTAGCACAAAGAAGAAATGACAAGCTCAGAGTCTTGTCTACAAATGCTCGCAGTCTAGGGAATAAGATCAATGAACTTGAGGCTATAATGGCATCTGAGAATATAGATGTAGTGGCTGTTACTGAGACGTGGTTCAAGGGGAGTAATGGCTGGGATATATCAATACCAGGGTTCTCTCTATACAGGAAAGACAGAGAAGGCAAGAAGGAGGGAGGGGTGTCCCTGTATGTGAAAGATAGCATAAAATCTAATTTGATACAAGTTAGCGAGAACAATTTAGAGTCAGTTTGGGTTACCTTGCAGCTTGATAATCATAAGGTAACTCGTGTAGGCGTGATATATAGACCACCTAGCCAAGTCAAAGATTTAGATGATCTACTAGTTGAGGAAATAGCTAAAATGACATTGAAGGGGGAAGTTATCATTATGGGAGACTTCAATCTTCCAGATGTAAACTGGAAAACCAAAATAGCTAGTTCTGCCAGGAGTACAGATATTCTAAATTCCCTACTGGGATTATCTCTACAGCAAGTAGTCGAGGAGCCAACCCGGAAGGAGGCCATTTTAGATTTAGTATTCACAAATGGAAATTTGGTATCTGATATTACTGTAGGGGAAAGCTTGGGATCTAGTGATCACCAGTCAGTGTGGTTTACTATAAGTACAGTGACTGAGTCACACCACACAAAAACAAAAGTTTTAGATTTTAGAAAAACTGACTTTTCTAAAATTAGATTAGTGGTATACAAGTCCCTATCAGACTAGAACAGTTTCATTGGAGTCCAGGAGAAATGGAACTACTTAAAAGTGGCACTATTGAAGGCAACAGAAAATTGCATTAGGCTTGTCAGTAAAAGCAAAAAAAGGAAGAGACCACTGTGGTACTCAGCAGAAGTGGCCAAAATCATTAAAAACAAAAAGATAGCATTTAGGAATTATGAAAAAAACAAAGCGAGGATGACAGACAAATTTATAAGATTAGGCAGAGAGAGGCCAAACAAGTTATAAGAGCTTCTAAAGCACAGGCAGAAGAGAAATTAGCTCAGTCAGGGAAAAAAGGCGATAAGGCATTCTTCAGATACATAAATGAAAAAAGGAAACTAAAACAAGGAATTACCAAATTAAAAACACAAGAAGGAAGGTATATGGAAGAAGATAAAGAACTAGCTGACTGCCTCAATGAATACTTCTGTTCAGTTTTTACAAAGGAAAATGAAGGAGAAGGACCTCAGTTAGAAAAGAAGACTAGTGAATCTTTTGATGCATGTGTCTTTACAGAGGAAGAGGTTCTAAGTCTACTGTCTAAAATTAATACAAATAAGTCACAGGGGCCTGATAGGATACACCCAAAGCTATTAAAAGAGCTCAGCGGTGAACTAGCAAAACCATTAACAGATTTATTTAACCACTGGCAACAGGAGTCGTCCCAGAAGATTGGAAATTGGCAAATGTTGTGCCCATTCACAAGAAAGGTAGTAGGGAGGAATCGGGCAGTAAGCCTGACATCAATAGCGGGGAAATTAATGGAAACCATACTTAAGGAGAGGATTGTGGAACATCTAAAATCCCATGGATTGAAAGATGAAAAACAGCATGGATTTACTTCAGGGAGATCATGTCAAACTAATCTTATTGATTTTTTTGATTGGGTGACTAAAATAATAGATGGAGGAGGTGCAGTAGACATCGCTTATCTAGACTTTAGTAAGGCTTTTGATACTGTCCCACATAGAAGGCTTATCAATAAAGTGCAGTCTTTGGGCTTGGACTCCCATATTGTTGAATGGATTAGGCAGTGGCTGAGGGACAGGCAACAGAGGGTTGTTGTCAATGGAGTATATTCAGACCATGGTCTTGTTACCAGTGTGGTACCTCAGGGATCTGTTCTGGGACCCATATTGTTTAATATCTTTATCAGCAAAATTGCAGAAGGCCTCAATGGTAAGGTGTGTCTTTTTGCTGATGACACAAAGATTTGTAACAGGGTTGATGTTCCTGGAGGGATACACCAAATGGAATAGGACTTAGGAAAACTAGAGGAATGGTCAAAAATCTGGCAACTAAAATTTAATGTTGATAAGTGCAAGATAATGCACCTGGGGCGTAAAAACCCAAGAGCAGAATATAAAATCAGTGATACAGTCCTAACCTCAGTATCTGAGGAAAGGGATTTAGGGATCATTATTTCAGAAGACTTAAAGGTAGGCAGACAATGTCATAGAGCAGCAGGAAATGCTAGCAGAATGCTTGGATGTATAGCAAGAGGAATTACCAGTAGAAAGAGGGAGGTGCTCATGCCGCTCTACAGAGCACTAGTGAGACCTCATTTGGAGTATTGTGCTCAGTACTGGAGGCCATATCTCCAGAAGGATATTGATACTTTGGAGAGAGTTCAGAGAAGAGCTACTAAACTGGTACATGGATTGCAGGATAAAACTTACCAGGAAAGATTAAAGGACCTTAACATGTATAGCTTGGAAGAAAGACGAGACAGAGGGGATATGAGAGAAACTGCTAAATAAATAAAGGGAATCAACAAGGTAAAAGAGGAGAGAATATTTAAAAGAAGAAAAACTGCTACAAGAGGACATAGTTTTAAATTAGAGGGGCAAAGGTTTTAAAGTAATATCAGGAAGTATTACTTTACTGAGAGAGTAGTGGATGCATGGAATAGCCTTCCTGCAGAAGTGGTAGCTGCAAATACAGTGAAGGAGTTTAAGCATGCATGGGATAGGCATAAGGCTATCCTTCATATAAGATAGGGCCAGGGGCTATCCATAGTATTTAGTATATTGGGCAGACTAGATGGGCCAAATGGTTCTTATCTGCCGACACATTCTATGTTTCTATGTATAAATGAAAGCAACGTGTGGTTAGAGGACCCCTTTGTGCTGCAGGAGATTAACCCTTTAGGGGGAGGGCTCTGGTTACTGACACTTTTGGGGGGCTATTGTTACTGGCTAGTGAGGGCAGGCGGGATTAGCCTCAGGGTGAGGGCAGTGGCGGCCATCTTAACTGAATAGTGAAATTGCAGTTTTATGCAGACTGGTTGCTAAGGGCTGAATCTTATTAAATATGGGATAAGTCAGTCTAATAGTAACTGATTCTGGAATATCATGTTATTAGTAACTACATATATGAAAATTGAAACTATGGTCTAAGTGTGACAGTTATCCTTTAAGACCCCCTATTTTCCTACGGAGCCTGGCCACATGCTGGGGCTCCATAGGAACTAATGTGCGGCAGCTTCTGTTCATTCAGGAGGACTGAAGCTGCCGCACAATGCATCCGGCTCCCCCAATCTCCTCCAGGGGGAGCACACCTGGAAGTATGGGTTTCAGCATTTCCAGATGCGTTGGTGTAAATCTACGCCAGTTCACTTGCTGATATAGATTTAAAGCATTTTCTACGCCTAAGGCTCCATTGCGGACGTGTTTTGCGGATCCACTGAGCCGCGGATCCGCAAAACACGGAAAGCGGCAATGTGCGTTCCGCATTTTGCAGACCACACATTGCCGGCACTAATAGAATATGCCTGTTCTTGTCCGCAATTGCGGACAAGAATAGGACATGTTCTACTTTTTTGCTGAACGAAAGTGCGGTCCCGGAAGGGCGGATCCGCAATTCCGTGTCCGGGCAGCACATCTTGCTGCCCCATAGGAATGAATGGGTCCGCAATTCCGTTCCGCAAAATGCGGAACGAAATTGCAGATGTGTGAATGGACCCTAAAACAGGCATAGAAAATGATAAATAATGATAATGATAGTGGCCCACCCCTTCCCTCCACGCCCACTTTTTTAGGCCTGGCATGAGTGGGGAAAAGACTGTGGTGCAAATAATCTTTGCGCCGCAATTTGTGACAGATATACGCCAGAAAACTGGCGTATGTCAGTCGGCGAATGACTCCCATAGTGTATTTCTCATAATGCTAAAAAATATTACAAATTATAAAAATTTTAATCACACCCCCTTTCCCCAAAATGTAAATAAAAATATGTAAATAATAAAAAAATACACATCATGGGTGTGAAAACGCCCACACTATCAAAATATTTTTATTTTTGCAGGTGACTTTCCTATCTTCCTGGGATGAGTAGTATAACTCCTAGTGATGGTGAGGATTCCTCTTCTTCTCCCTCTTCTATTTGGTGCATGATCCTACGACATTTGTACCATTCACACATCCAATGTCCTGATGAGTGATGTGGTCCCACAGTATCCCTTGTCCAGAGGATAGGGAAAAAGTATCTAATTGACGGGGGGGGGGGTGACCTCTGGGACCACCAATGATCAACAGAATGTGGATCTTGTTCCCCCAAATGAATGGCAGAAAAAGCATGCATGCCGCTCCACTCACTATCTATGGAGGATTCAGAGACAGCTAAGTACAGTGTCCGTTTTTTTCAGGCAGTCCTATAGAAAGTGAATGGAGCGGCAAGAGGTAAATATAGCAGTATGAAACGGGCAAAGGGAAATTCTTGGTATGAGAAAAAAAATAAAAACTAAGAGTCTTAAGTCGTTGATAGCTTTTATCATGTCAATCAGTAGCTTTCTAGACTACTGAGGTCTCTTTATCAGGCATGTTTCAATACAGTGGGGGAGGCACATTAACCCCCATCCCAGCAGGTCTTTAAAGATGGCGCCTGTATGCCTTACCCGCTGGATGCCTGCTGTTTTAAACAGAAGACAACCGGGGCTACATCGTCGATAGCATCGATCGTATATATTTCACCACTCAGATGCTGTGGTCAAATGTGAACACAGCATTTGGGAGCTAAAAAAACTGGGGCCCGCATTGTCTTCCCTCCCACCCAGCAGGGATAGGGGGTGTCAGATACTGTGTGCAGATACTGCTGCAGACGGAAGAGCGCCACGGCGCATGTACGCGGCCCCATCCGCAGCTGAGAAGCTGTATTTATACACAAGCGCTCCAGTCTGTAGGTGGACAGCAGCGCACAGGACATAAAGCGCGGTAAGGTATAGCCGTACCTGCTGCATATATTCAGGGAGATTATGTATCCGACACTACGAAGCGATCAGAGCGGTGATATTGTATTATGTTACTATACGGGGGGATACTTTAGCTTTTTTATGATTATATAAAGATATATAGTAGCTGCCGGGCCTGCAGCACAAAACATACACATTTCTGGACTGGACTGCAAATTGTGTTTCATACTTGTTTTAGACTGTTCCTGCCCCGTATTGTGCTCATGTATTTATTGTACTTTTTAAAGAAATATTCTTAATATATTCCTTGAGACACTGTCTCTTTACATTCAATAATCTATAAGGAAACTAAATATCATTCACACCTTATAGGGTTAATATCAGCAGAACTGAAAGTGAAGGTAACTTGGGGCGGTTTCTCCTCCCTCTGCAGTCCACCTCTTCTCCGGAGATCTTGTATTTCTACACGCTGTATAAGGCTTTCAGGTTAGACATTGATCTCTTATATACTGTATATACAGGGGCACTTGTGTCAGTATGATGGGGGTCTTGATAGGAGGGGGTCACAGACTTCCAGAAAGATCCAGTTCTAGGTCAGGGAGTCACTACTGACTGAAGAAAATCCTGGGTGTGACACAGAGAACAAGCTGCGGTTATATACTGTAACTAAAAAAGACGTAGTTGATCGGCACTCCTAGTCGTAATTGGTGGTGCTCAGTGGTAGGTATTTTTACTAAATCAGATAGAGTAAACCACGTCACTCAATTGAAAGATATAAGACTGAGAATTTTTATTCCATTCAAAGATTAACAAGGAGCCATTGGCCAACGTTTTGGTCTATATTAGACCTTGTTCACGGCCTATAGTATACATTTGTGGTCACTGCTACCTGTGTGATGAAGGCAACTAGAGACGTGACCATCAACCTGCCTAACTAACTAGATCTAAGCGGCTTGAATTGTGCCATAACCGCTTCGTAGGAGGGACGCCTAAAAGAGGGCATACCCTGTAAGATGTAACATGAAAAAGAAGGGCGGGTTGGGAGGGTACACAGCACCGACGCTGAGCCCGGAGGGGAACACCTGTGAGGTTTATGAAGGCTGCTGCCGCCACTCCCACTAATACAGGCCAAGAAATCGGCCTTCATACTTGTGATGGCCTGTCTGCGAGGCTGGCCCTCCATACTATATTTACCCAAACCTCTAAAGGCGGCCTTGATAACATGAGCAGAAAACAGGGACCCCTGCTCCGGATGACTTATGGAGGAGAAATGTTGTACCCCAGCCAGGTAGAAATGAACAGTGCTGTGGGACAACTTCAATTCCAAGTGGCAGTATCCTATGAACGCCAAAATATAATCTATAAAGCTAGTATTTCCCTGGGGGTATCTCTCCTGAAACCTGCCGAACAGATCCCAACCTGTAACTCCTAGCCGTGTTAGATGACAGTGACTTGGCTACCAGGCTGTGTGCAGTAACCAAATGGTTTGCTAGTCCAGAACTAACTCTGAGTAAGGAGGAATCGAGGCCCCTATGACGTTCGCTTCTGGCATGACCTATGAAAAGAGGGAGAAAATAGCCCGTGACAACGCGTCAGCCACCACGTGCTGTGTACGTCGGACATGGGAACAACAGTAGTGAAAGTTGTATTGTAACAAGAGCTGCACTAAACGTCTCATGAAAGATGTAACGTGTGGGGATTTAGATCTACCTTTTGTTAAAATGTCCACTGTAGCCGAATTATCTAAAATAAACACAACCGTGGAATTGGCCCATGAGCTACCCCAAACGTATGCGGCAGCCATTATGGGGTACAGTTCAAACAAGGCTGAAGTCTGTAGAAAACCCGGGATCTGTCTAACTTCTACAGGCCATGTCCCGGCCATCCAGTGGGTGCCAAAAATGGCTGCAAAACCAGTGCCAGCGGAAGCATCAGAAAAGACCATGGGAGATGAACTAGAAGCAGCGGGGATAAAAAAAAGAAATCCTGTTCCACTGACTCAGGAACTGGTCCCACATGAGTAGATCTGCCACTGCCTGGCCATCTAGTTGTACTGGGCTATCCTGATGTGGTGCCACGGGAAGAAGAGCCAACAGACGGGAAATTAATGACCTACCCTGTGGAATAATACGCATAGCAAAGTTTAACATCCCCAATAACGACTGTAAGTCCGCCTTCGTCGCCACCCTCACTACTGTGAACTTGTGAATGACTTCCTTAATCCTCACCAGTTTGTCTTTAGGCAGTCTGGCTAACATGTTCCCTGAATCTAGCATGATGCCCAGGAACATGATAACAGTGGATGGGGCCCTCAACCTTCCTGGGTGACACTGGCACACCTAGCTGGGAGAAAACTGCTCGTAAGGTTTCAAGCCCCTGAGCTGTATGTCCCGGACATTCAATCAGCAAAAAATGATCCAGATAGTGGATGACATGTTCGCAATGGAACTTGGTTTCCAAAATCCAAAGCAGGGTCTGCGCAAACTGATCAAACAACCAAGGGCTACTCTTGGAGCCAAACGTTAGCTTTGTGGCAAAATAGTACAAACTCCTCCATTTTATACCATGCTATTGCCAGAGCGCAGGCATAATGGGAAGTAGTTTGAAAGCATCGGATATATCTGCCTTAGACAAGTGGGTCCCAGGCCCTAACTGCATGATGGTTGCTATGGCCTGATCTATCGTAGAATACTTAATGCTGACTTCCTCTGACGGAATGAGGGAATTGAGGCTGGCAATGTGAGAAGCATGCTGGGCTGAGAGGTCGTAGATCAGCCTCTCCTTTCTGCTAAATTTGCCTTGGACTACCCATACCATGTTAACCCTCCAGCAGTCGAATGGAGACACAGAAAAAGGCCCTATGAGAAACCCTTTCTCTAACTCAGCCTCTAACAACTTGTCCACTAAAGTTGGGGCCATCTCAGCAGACTGTAAATTTTTGCACTCATACATAACCTCTGGCAGGGCGAACAGTCCTGTATGGAACCCTACCACGAACCCGGTGATTAAGAAATTGACGAACTTAGGGTCATGGAGACCTTGCAGACATAACTGTAAATAATCAGTGTTTATGACACTCATGTAAGCTTTATCTGACTTTAATGTGCACGCTATCTTAGGGTGAGCTCTGAAACAATTGGTGCAGACATGAAGCAGATGACATTGGCTGTAATTACAAGCTGAGAAATTGAAGTTGTTGCAAATCTGGGATCTCCCTAAATGTTTGATAGGGCAACCTAACTTATGCACCGTGCCGGTACCCCTGTGAGCATCCGATGGATCAGCTGCAGGGACTTTGAAACTCGACTCCGAGCCGGCGGTTGCACTATGACACCATTCGGCCGTATGAAATATAGACTGACACAGAGAACACAATGGGGCTTTAAGCCCAGCAAAGTGTCTGCAGATGATCTCACAGTGTCTATGTTGGCCCAATTAGTGGTAAACTGAAACTGACTAAGTGCTGCCGCTGCTTTTGCAGAAAAAGAACAGTGGTAGTCGTAAAACTTATGCCCCAAATCCAAATTTGAGATCTTTGGTTCCAACCACTGTGTCTTTGTGCGACGCAGAAAAAGTGAACGGATGGACTCTACATGCCTGGTTCCCACCGTGAAGCATGGAGGAGGAGGTGTGATGGTGTGGGGGTGCTTTGCTGGTGACTCTGTTGGGGATCTGTTGGGGATTTATTCAAAATTGAAGGCATACTGAACCAGCATGGCTACCACAGCATCTTGCAGCGGCATGCTATTCCATCCGGTTTGCGTTTAGTTGGACCATCATTTATTTTTCAACAGGGCAATGACCCCAAACACACCTCCAGGCTGTGTAAGGGCTATTTGACCATAAAGGAGAGTGATGGGGTGCTGCGCCAGATGACCTGGCCTCCACAATCACCGGACCTGAACCCAATGGAGATGGTTTGGGGTGAGCTGGACCGCAGAGTGAAGGCAAAAGGGCCAACAAGTGCTAAGCATCTCTGGGAACTCCTTCAAGACTGTTGGAAGACCATTTCAGATGACTACCTCTTGATGCTCATCAAGAGAATGCCAAGAGTGTGCAAAGCAGTAATCAAAGCAAAAGGTGGCTACTTTGAAGAACCTAGAATATGACATATTTTCAGTTGTTTCACACTTTTTTGTTATGTATACAATTCCACATGTGTTAATTCATAGTTTTGATGCCTTCAGTGTGAATCTACAATTTTCATAGTCATGAAAATAAAGAAAACTCTTTGAATGAGAAGGTGTGTCCAAACTTTTGGTCTGTACTGTATATATATATATATATATATATATATAAACATACAGTAGATGTATTGTCCCTTTTAATTGTCAATGGGGACAAAACTGAACTGAACAGAACGGAATGCTCCAAAATGCATTCCGTTCCATTTATTTGCATTCCCATACTGGAGAGCAAACCGCAACATGTTGTATTTTGCTTTCCGTCCTGGGATGCGGAGCAAGACGGATCCAGCATTACCCCCAATGCAAGTCAATGGGGACGGATCTCTGACACAATAGAAAACTGATTCGTCCCACATTGACTTTTTATGGAGTTAATGACGGCTCTGTCTTGGCTATGTTAAAGATAATACAAATGGATCCATTCATAACGGATGTAGATAGTTGTATTATAAGTAACGGAAGCGTTTTTGCTGGATCAGACGTTTTTTTCCGGTATTGAGCTCCTATGACGGAACTCAATACCGGAAAACGCTAGTGTGAAAGTACCCTAATGTACATCCAATATACGTCTATTGTATGTTTATATATATCTATTGTACTTTCATTATATTCCCAGTACTCATCGTCATCATGGTTGCAATATACTGCCTAAAAGACCCCTAGGAAGATCATCCATCTATGTATAAGGACACATGCATTCCTATGTCGCTTTTTGATATTTTGATGCTCTGTTCTATATGACAATTGTATGTTATATTATACCATTGTTTCTTTCGTTATATGTTTACTATAGGCCATGAACAAGGTCTAAGATAGACCAAAACGTTGGCCAATGGCTCCTTGTTAATCTTTGGATGAAAAAAAAATTCTCACTTTTATATCTTTCAATTGAGTGCCTTTGTTTACTCTACCTGATATACTGTTCAATACAGCCAGTCGTATACCTGACCACATACCGTCCACACACAGGACAAGCTGTGGTTATAGTAAAAACACCTGGGTAGTTTATTATTAAAAAAATCACATATATTGCTGATGTGTGGGTCTCCTTTCAACCAGACGTGTTTCGGGGTCTATTCCTGGCCCATTCCTCAGTGGTAACCCGCAGACATGATCTGTCCCCTTTTTATATCGTGCACTCTGTAAATCCTATGTTCCGGAGTGGATTCAGGTAAAAGGTAAGCTCAGACATGGATTCATTGAAAAGTAAAATTCTAAGTAAAATCGTATATAATTGCATATCTATTCTGACAGGTGTTATATAATAGGTTTTGCTCCAACGTAAACTGTTAAATTTGATCATTTATCGCCATCAGGTGTATCATGCGGTATTGATGCGATTGTTTGCCTCATAGGTGCGATTTTTCCAAAAGTGAGTTTTGTTTCACTTCACTGAACGGATAAGGTGAGTGGATTCCATGTATTGTTGTTTGTATTTTAGCAGACACTTTTGGAAAACAGCACCCTAGGTAAAATATTCATCCTATTTAGCAAGCTGTGGATAAACCAATATATTTATTTCAATTGTTGGAGGCTATAATAGGCATTTCTTCGTTGATACAGTCAAATAATGCCTGCAGTTATGTATATCTGCTCTAAAATGGGATCTGATGTCTGAAGGATGTAGAAAGTATATCAATTTTAGAAAAATCAAAATGGTGATGTAGATAAAAAATGAGATTAAAAATATAATTAAAAATAGGGTGCAAAAATAGGGTACAAAAGGCATCTCTCGCATTGATTGAAGCTTGATTTGTGGTGTAACTGATAGAAAGAGAATGGGTGGAGGCCTTCCACCAAGGGAGGACCAGAGTGGATAAAACAAACCACCTCTGGGCCAACATCGGATGGGGGGCGCCCACCCTAAAATCCACCTTAAAGGAAGCCGAAAAGCTCAAATTCTGCAATTTCAGACCCATAGAAGTAATTGAGTTGAAATAAAAAATAAATCTAGATTCCAAGCGGGACATTTGTTTAATAAAGTCCCCACCTCTCTAATGGGGTTTCACACTTTCAATAGCAGCGAAGGAAAGACAGTTTGGGTTTTGATTATGATGTAGTTTAAAATGTCTTGAAAATGTCTGGTTATCTGATCCATTCCTAATCTTAGTAAAGTGTTCAGAGATTCTTGCTTTCAAAGTTCTCTTAGTGCGACCTATGTACTGTTTATTGCACGGGTACTGTAGTATATAGATAACATTTTTGCTGTTGCATGTCCAAAAAAATCACGTGTCTCATGTGTAAAAGAATTAGAAGTGGATGATATTTGTGTTTTTTTTTTCCGGAAAATGTGTCCTTAGAGCAGCTATTGCATCTATAAAAAAAAACTTTAGATTGAGCCATTTGTGCATAGAGGGATCCAATGATTTTTTTATTTGACTTGACAGTTGGAGCAATTTTTCATCCTAAATTGGAAGCTCTAGTATATACTATAGTAGGATTGGTTGGCAATAATGGCCCTATTACTTTATCTTTTTGAATTAATTGCTAGTATTTGTTAATAATTCTTTCAATCTTTTTATAATGTGTCTTGAAAGGAAGAACAATATGTGCCTGTTCTAATTGTGGGATAGCTTTACATATTATGTGATTTTCAGTTTTTTTTTAAAAAGGTCTGCCTATCTAGCTGTTTTATCCTACTAAAAGAATCCTCAATACATTTTATAGGGTATTTTTTCTCTATTAACTGTAATTTCAAGATTTCTGCTTCTTGTTCAAAATTGTCATTGTTGGTACAATTCCTCTTTAGACATCTGAATTGGCTCCCTGGAATATTGAGCAGCTACCTGGGTAGGTGGCAGCTAGAGTGGAGAATAAAACTATTACTGGCAGTAGGTTTTTGATAAGTAGAGCATATAAGTCTGTCCTGCTCAACCTTAATCTGTAAGTCAAAAAATTCTAGATGTGTTTTACTTATATGAGAGAATTTTTTTTTAACTGATTCACATTAATTGTCTCTAGAAATGTAGTAAGGGCCTTTTCACTCCCTTTCCAGATAAAAATCACATTGTCTATGTAACGATACCATAGCGCCAGGTCTGACCCCAGTATATGGTTAATAGATAAGTCCTCCCATTGTGACATAAATAAGCATAACTGGTCTACAAAGTAACAGCGGGATAGCTTAAACCCCCCTAGCTTAAACCCCCTTAATGACCAGACCGCTTTTTACAATTCTGCACTACACTACTTTCACGGTTTATTGCTCGGTCATACAACTTACCACCCAAATGAATTTTACCTCCTATTCTTCTCACTAATAGAGCTTTCATTTGGTGGTATTTCATTGCTGCTGACATTTTTACTTTTTTTTATATTAATTGAAATTGACCGAAATTTTTGCAAAAAAATGAAATTATTCACTTTCTGTTGTAAAATTTTTCAAATAAAACTACATTTCTATATAATTTTTTCTCTAAATGTATTGTTCTACATGTCTTTGATAAGAAAAAAAATGCAATAAGTGTATATTTATTGGTTTGGGTAAAAGTTATAGCGTTTACAAACTATGGTGCAAAAAAATTAATTTACGAACTTTGACTTTCTGAGCACCTGTCATGTTTCCTGAGGTTCTACAATGCCCAGACAGTAGAAACGCCCCACAAATGAGCCCATTTCAGAAAGTAGACACCCTAAGGTTTTCGCTGATGGGCATAGTGAGTTCATGGAAGTTTTTATTTTTTGTCACAAGTTAGCGGAAAATGTTTTTTTTTTTTCTTACAAAGTATCATATTCCACTAACTTGTGACAAAAAATAAAATTGTACATGAACTCGCCATACCCCTCACGGAATACCTTGGGGTGTCTTCTTTCCAAAATGGGGTCACATGTGGGGTATTTATACTGCCCTTGCATTTTAGGGGCCCTAAAGCGTGAGAAGTAGTTTGGAATCCAAATGCGTAAAAATGCCCTGTGAAATCCTAAAAGTACTCATTGGAATTTGGGCCCCTGTCGGGGACACATGTGGTATCGCCGTACTCAGAAGAAGTAGGGCAATGTGATTTGGGGTGTCTTTTTACATATACCCATGCTGGGTGAGATAAATATCTCTGTAAAAGACAACTTTTCCCATTTTTTTTATACAAAGTTGTCAGTTTACAGAGATATTTCTCTCACCCAGCATGGGTATATGTAAAAATACACCCCAAAACACACTGCCCCACTTCTCCTGAGTACGGCGATACCACATGTGTGACACTTGTTTGTAGCCTAGGTGCACAAAGGGGCCCAAATTCCAATGAGTATCTTTAGGATTTCACAGGGCATTTTTTACGCATTTGGATTCCAAACTACTTCTCACGCTTTAGGGCCCCTAAAATGCCAGGGCAGTATAAATACCCCACAAGTGACCCCATGTTGGAAAGAAGACACCCCAAGGTATTCCGTGAGGGGCATGGCGAGTTCCCCGAATATTTTATTTTTTGGCAAATTTTTATTTATTTTTTTCCCTTACAAAGTCTCATATTCCACTAACTTGTGACAAAAAATTTAATTTTACATGAACTCACCATGCCCCTCACGGAATACCTTGGGGTGTCTTCTTTCCAAAATGGGGTCACATGTGGGGTATTTATACTGCCCTGGCATTATAGGGGCCCTAAAGCGTGAGAAGAAGTCTGGAATCCAAATGTCTTAAAATGCCCTCCTAAAAGGTACTCATTGGAATTTGGGCCCCTTTGCCCACCTAGGCTGCAAAAAAGTGTCACACATGTGGTATCACCGTACTCAGAAGAAGTAGGGCAATGTGTTTTGGGGTGTATTTTTACATATACCTATACTGTGTGTGAGAAATATCTCTGTAAATGACAACTTTTAAAAAAAAATTATACAAAGTAGTCAATTTACTGAGATATTTCTCTCACCCAGCATGGGTATATGTAAAAATACACCCCAAACCACATTGCCCTACTTCTCCTGAGAACACTTTTTTGCAGCCAAGATGCGCAAAGGGGCCCAAATTCCAATGAGTACCTTTAGGATTTCGCAGGGCATTTTTACGCATTTGGATTCCGTGAGGGGTATGGTGAGTTCATTTAAGATTTTATTTTTTGTCACATGTTAGTGGATTATGAGACTTTGTAAGAAAAAATAAATAAAAATAAAACTATTTCCGCTAACTTGTGCCCAAAAAAAAATAATATCTTCTATGAACTCGCCATGCCCCTCAAAAGTGATCTTTATAGCGCCGCAGCGATTTTACGGTGTTTTTGCAGTGATCATTAAAAAAAAAAATTCTGTCACTGCAGTGGGGAGGACTGAACGCAAGTGTGCGCACAAGATCAGGCCTGATCGGGCGAACACTTCGTTTTTTGTAGAGCCTATAGAACATGTCCTATTCTTGTCCGCAATTGCGGATAAGAAAAGGCATTTTCTATATAGTTCTGGCAATGTGCGGATCCGCAAAATGCGGAAAGCGCATTGCAGGTGTCTGTGTTTTGCGGATCCGCGTCTGAATGGAGCCTTACCGGGGGGTGGTCAATGACAGGGGGGTGATCAGGGAGTCTATATGGGGTGATCAAGGGTTAATAAGGGGTTAATAAGTGACCAGGGGGCGGTGTAGTGTAGTGTGGTGATTGGTGCTACTTACAGAGCTGCCTGTGTCCTCTGGTGGTCGATCCAAGCAAAAGGGACCACCAGAGGACCAGGTAGCAGGTATATTAGACGCTGTTAACAAAACAGAGTCTAATATACCTTTTTGGGGTTAAAAAAAAAAATCGCATCTACAGCCTGCCAGCGAATGATCGCTGCTGGCAGGCAGTAGATCAACTTATCAGCTTAGCATTGCTGTGAATGCGCGCGTTAACGCGAAATCTCGCCTCTCGCGAGATGACGCGCCTATGCGTCTAGGAGGAATAACCTGGTCGGGAGATGGTTAAAGCCAAAGACCGCAGAGACAAGCGATCATCAAGCCAGTCCAGCTGACAACTCGCAGACAGGTACCGATGTATCTGACACTGCAGCCACGTGGGACGCCACTATGAGCGCAGGTCGTATATTACATCATTCATTTTCTAGCTCACATGAGGTTACGTGTGTACCACAGAGTGAAACTATATCATTATGTGTCAGCATACTTATGCTTAACTTCTTTGTGCAATATATTTATACAAAATTGCCTCCAATACACAGGAGAGAACACAACTGGGACCCATATATGTGACATTTACAAGCTACCATCGAAGTCACTACCCAGTATTTATGTTCCAGGATCGGACAGTATACAAACAATATTGGGTATTAAAGGAACTAGTGTAAACCAGTGACTCAACCTATAGACCGAATAGATAAGGGTGCTCACCTGTCGGTCCACCCAGACCGCACGAATAGATCAGAAAAAATAGTAGATAAATGAGGGGCACTCCGTATAAGGGAAGCTGTGTTTGCGATCCATTATATCGAGCCAGTGACGGAACAGGGTAAGAGATTCCCTTCACGATTATTGATATATCTGACTATTCGAATTTACTGGAGGATTCAAATCGGACAGTACAGAATACGATTTTTCTGACATTCATGATTGTCATGATTGTCTGACAAATTTTTCTCAGAGCCCTTTTCCATTGGGTATTCATTTTATTTTTTGCATTTTATTACATTTTATGGATGTTTTTAACATTATGATTGTTTGATGCATAGGCTTGTTTATAATATTGGGTATTAGACACTGCTCTACAAAAATCGAGTTAGTGACCCAACATAAGCTCATCCCCTTGTTTACTTTATGTTGTTACTATGTGTATTTATTCCAGCAATGCTATGCATGCTTTTATATTTTATATATTATATATCTCACTGGATTTTATGCAATATATGTGAATTTTTTAATAATTAACTACCCAGGTGTTTTTACTACTACATTGCCGTCTATGCAATGTAGTATAGTAAAAACACCTTGCTCAGCCTTAATCAATACCTATTTACACACATTTTTTGACTGGGTGAGTCAATAGGCGTTGCAGCACCCACTCCAGAGTTACTGACAGGGTGAGCCATCAGATTTTTCGAATAAGCTGCGGTTATATACTGTAACTATACAGCCAGTCATATACCTGACCACATACCGTCCACACATAGGACAAGCTGCGGTTATATACTGTAACTATACAGCCTGTCATATACCTGACCACATACCGTCCACACACAGGACAAGCTGTGGTTATATACTGTAACTATACAGCCAGTCATATACCTGACCACATACTGTTAACACATAGGACAAGCTGCGGTTATATGCTGTAACTCTTGTGAGACCGTGACAGATCTCACACAGGTTAGAGGCAAGGAAGGGGTGGATAGTGCGGCCCACACCCCTATTCCACCACAGGTGAGACCAGCTGGAGGTACTCAGGCTGGCATAAAGCACCTCCCAGGGTGTCAGTAAGGGGGGAGTGTGCAAACAGAGGCCTGGTGAGGCTCTGTGTGTGTGGTTTCAGCTGGGCAGGACCAAGAGACCACGAGGCTGGGAGATATTCTGACCGTGCTGCTGCCTGGGGATTGGTGGACTATTGAGCTGAGAAAGCCACACCTGAAACAGTGTGTGAACTGTGATGTATACTGTAGGTGAGTCAGAGAGACACGTCTTATGTTTTAGTTAGTGCCCTGAAGGGCAGGCTTTTATTTTGTACTATTTATGTTTGTGCTTTTGCCACAATAAAGCACAGTTTGGCCCCTAAATTCTGGTGTCCGTGAAGAAGTGTGTGGTTGCAACCTCCGAAAAAGAGCTAAGCCCCCACACTATGCAACCAGTCATTTACCTGACCACATACTGTCCACACACAGGACAAGCTGCGGTTATATACTGTAACTAGACAGCCATATACCTGACCAGATACCGTTCACACATAGGACAAGCTGCGGTTATATACTGTAACTATACAGCCGGTCATATACCTGACCACATACCGTCCACACACACAGGACAAGCTGCGGTTTTATACTGTAACTAAACAGCCAGTCATATAATTGACCACATACCGTCCACACACACAGGACAAGCTGCGGTTTTATACTGTAACTATACAGCCGGTCATATACCTGACCACATACCGTCCACACACACAGGACAAGCTGTGGTTTTATACTGTAACTAAACAGCCAGTCATATAATTGACCACATACCGTCCACACACACAGGACAAGCTGCGGTTTTATACTGTAACTATACAGCCAGTCATATACTTCACCACATACCGACCACACAGGACAAGCTGCGGTTATATACTGTAATTATACAGCCAGTCATATACCTATACATTATATATATATATATATATATATATATATATATATATATATATATTACTTAAAATAAGACAGAACTACAACTCCCAGCATTAAAGTCTGTACTAGGGCATAAGTTGCAATTACAGGGAAAGGGATATAATAGGACAGAACTACAACTCCCAGTATTTCTAGGATGTTATATGGACTATCCCAGGACACCACTAACCTCTCCTCCAGGCACCACACACAAGCTCCGCCCCCTCACAGCCACATCACACAGGTCACATGATGATGACATCATTAAAGGTCCTTCACACTTCCCTGCTCTGCTATGCCTTGGCTTCCTGAACTGGTCACATGGTGATGATGACATCACAAAAGGTCCTTTTTAACATCCTATAGTCTACTCTCACAGGTAGCTATATAAGTGGGTTGTGTCGCTTCAGCTTCCGACCCTTCTTTTCAAAAGTTACGTGATAAGAGAAGGTCTGTTTCCTGCATGGAGTTTAGCCCCTACCTATATAAGTGTAATTAGTGGGTGTGGCCTATCCTCCACTGCGGGCCCCCTTCCCACAGGGGCCCCATAGCAGCTGCCTGGTCTGTCTCTATTGGAGGTGCACCACTGCTCTTGATGTACTTACCTGAGGAAGGGGTCACTCCAACCCCGAAACACATTGTTGATCATGAATAGAGTCGAGTTCTTCTTCACTCAGGGTATTACTGACTCTTCGTTGCTGCGCCACCAATAAACTCCTTTATTTTTCTTCTTCCCTGGTTGATCACCGGACCCTGAGTACCGTAGGAGGGTGCACAGCAGCAGGCATCTAAGATTCTGGATTTTCTTTTTTATTCTCCTAAATGTAATAAAGTTTTTTTTTTTATGTTGCAGGAGATTTTGATATCGTCCCAGGTCCAGGATGAGCATTATAACCCCCAGCCATGGTAAGGATTCCTCCTCTTCTTTCTTATTACTGGATGCAGTGACTGATCTACGACATCTGTAGGATTCTCAACTTCCAATGTCCTGATGAGAAACAGACTTAATAGGAAATGGGGTCACACAGCAGATATAGACCTCATGCACACAACACGACACTGGTCATGCAAATCTCAGATCCGCTAAATGGACAGCCTTTAATATAAATGCCTATTCTTGTCCGCAAAGCGCGGACAAGAATATGACATGTTGTATTTTTTTAGCGGGGCCACAGAACAGAGCAACAGATGCGGACAGCACACGGAGTGCTGTCCGCATCTTTGCGGTCGCATAGAAGTGAATGGGTCCGCATCCGAGCCACCAAAACGGCAGCTCGGATGCGGACCAAAACAACGGCCGTGTGCATGAGGCCATATACTGTGATATGGCTGCTGCAGGACTGGACTGCGAGTAAAGGGGTTGCCTGTGATTTTGACATTGATGTGCTCTCCAGAATAGCTCATCAGTATCAGACCAGTGGGGGTCCCTCTCTCAGCACCCCCGCAGATCAGCTGTGAAAAGACCACGGCGCTCCGGTGAACCCTGCAGCCTCTACCTAATTTAGTGATGTCACATTCATTGGTCACATGCATTGGGCTCAGCTCAGCCCTATTCAAGTAAATAGGTCTGAAATGTAATACCAAGCACAGCCAGTATACAATCAAAGGCGCTATGCTTAGTAAGCTGTGACGAGGCTACAGCGCTCAATGGGGTGTCTCCTTCTCCTCAAACAGCTGATCGGTGGGGACACCAGGAGTCAGACCCCGCCATACTGATACTATTGGCCTATACTGAGGATAGGTCATCAATATAAAACATCCAGAGGTCCCTTTTAAAAAGCAGCCCTTGCACCCAACCACCACTACTCCTCATACAATACAGCCCCCCTCTCTACTCCCTTAAAGGGGTTGCCCCATCTCACCGTTCCATAGCGAGATCAGACTAAGTGAAGGCCCCCAGTGGCCAAGGTCACGGAAACAGCTAACAGGCTGACGCACGACTGGTTCTGTGACTCCCATTGTAATGAATGGGAGCTATGCAAACCGTGTAGTAGAAGAAGCTCCGCTGCTTCCGTAAAACCACACGATTAACACAAGAAGGAAAATAAAACTGAAACATAGAAACACCTAATCACACTGTGAAGGAAAGAAAGTACTTCCCCACTTGGACCACGTACCACAGTGCAGCACAAAACCCTTTACTCAATAGTGCCAAACAGATCCCTTAGTGCAGCAACATTATCCCTTTCCCACCTATCCTGCATTGGCAGCAGCATTGTCCCCTTTCTCATTTGTCCCCCACTGGCAGTAGCATTCTTGCTCTTCCCACCCTCCCACTCTAGCTGTAGCATTGTACCCTCTTACACTCCTTTCCCACTGGCAGCAACATTCTCCCACCCCATCCCACTAGCTGCAGCATGGTCTTTCTTCCCACCCCACCCCCACTGGTAGCAGCATTGTCTTCCCACTGGTATCAGGATATGGTGTTTCTCCATGTCCCCTCACCCTCTACACCTAAATCTTGATGTGGAAATTATAATCTACATCTCTGTCTTTGAGGAATCTGCTTTGTATATTATCCATGGTATTTAAATTGCTTAAATGTTTGGTAAAATACAGACAAGTGGATTTACTACAGATTTCTAATGCAGTGTGTGAATGCAGCCTTAACCACCTAAGGGTCCCTGCACACAAGTTCAAGCTAGTGCACCAAAAAACACAATTTATAGCAGCAGTTTGTGGTGTTCAATTGATGCAGTTTTGCCACAGATCTCACCCTGATCCTCAGCTAAAGCCACAAACATAATTGACATGCTGAGGATTGGAAAGTCATCACCGCAGTTCAATTTCCACAAGTGTCCATAAACTTGCACTAATGTTAATTTCAGTTATTCCTATTGGCTGTGTCTTGGGCGTGCTGCAATCAGCTCCTTCTAGCTCTCACCTGGAGGTGGGAGGAGAGGTAGCAGCTAGCCTATATAAACATGGCCAGTTGGATATCTGATCGGTCACGACTAAGAACATGTTTGTTTAAAACGCGTAGACGTTCATTTGGAACATTGAGGTGATGCTGTCACTGTATGGATTTGTACTATACTGAATAAAGGAACCCACAACATTTTCTAAACTTCGATGCTGGATCCATCGCTTCATTTCTGTCCATGAGACTTGTCTATTCTCATACACTGTGCTGGCACTGTAGTACAATACGGTTTTTCCGCACGTATCCCACATCATGTACAGGCACTCTAATAAGTACTCTGATGAGTACGCTCTGTCCTGTAAACGTATGGCACAGGAGCTGGGCCCTTTTAATGCTGATGAGTACTGACTGTATTATACAGTGGGCTCCCGGCTCTCACTGCTGGGATCAGAACTAACTCCATTCCCAGCAGTTTATTCGCTTAGATGCCCATGTCAATGCTGCAGCATCTAAGTGGTTAGAGAGAGGACCGGAGCCCCTAGTGATGCAATTGTGGGGCAGCCAAGAGCCTAATAATGGCCCCTGGACCTGACATGTTCAGATGACTATTCGGTCCTGCATTTGGAAGGGCTGAATAGGCATTTTGTCAGTTTTAGAATCACTGAAATAATCCACAGCAGTTTAGTGTGTAAAAAAAAAAAAAAAGTTTTAAAGAGGCTCTGTCACCAGGATCAACCCTATTAAACCAGACATACTGCCTAGTGGGGCTCATCATGCTGATTAAAACTATAACTTTTTTTTGTCTGTAGGATAAACAGCTGCAGAGAGATCTGTGTTTTTATTCATTTGCAAATGAGAAGTTGGAGCACCAGGAGGCAAGGCTGAATCCTTTGAGCACTGCTATGGAACACCCCCTGTGCTCTGCACACTGCCCTTCCCCTTAAATGACGGGGCTAGGGAAGAGGCCTGTCCAAGAGCTGTCTGCTAGCATCTACATATCATATACAGTACACTATGTACTATAGCTTCACCCCACTTAGATCTGCTCAGAAAGCTAATCTGCATATTACTGCTTTATTCACAATTCTCTATATTTATTTTCTTCCACACTTATCCCATGAGAAAAGTTTATGTCCTTATCATATTGAGAATGTTTTTTTTTAGAAAGCTAATAAATATTACTGGTTTCTTTATAATCATATATTGTGTCTGTGAATAAACCAGTAATAGGTTATAGCAAAAAACAAAACAAAAAAACACTATTCTGAATATTGTAAGGCATTTTTATTATCATTAATATTATTATATGATTATATATTATTTATTATAGTATTGTCACGCTTCGGTGTGGGAGGGAAACACCACATCGAGCATAGGGGGGAAGGGGGGAACAGGGAATCAGGCCTGAGAACTAGGGAAGGAAGATGGACACCTCCTAGTGAAAACCCTAACCAAAATCCTGACTGACTACCAGTATGAACAGACCCCAAAGGTAGGTGAGTTCATACGCAGGACCCTAGTACTAATGGCAGGGATGAGACTACCTGTTCCTCCAAAAGGAAGGACAAACAGGAGTCTCCCTCAGACCTAATAAAAACAATAGGGAAATGCAACACAGAGAACCCAAACAAAATACAAAAGGGGAAGGAAAGACAACTTCAAAGGAGCTAAGGAAGCACCAGGAACTCAGCTGAGATCCAACCACAATCTATCCAAAGGTCCAAACAGAAGCTATAAACCGCACAGCATTGTGGTAGAAGCAACTATAAATAGAGAAGGTTAAATGACCCTAATAGGCACACCTGGGGAAAGAAGTTGTGACAAGCACCAGAAACAACACAGACGTCATTTGATCCAAACGGAAAACATGTCAGCTCAAACCACGTGTTGCCAGTCTCACTGATCTCCTGCCACCTGTTGCTGGAATGTCCGTGACAGGTATATCCTTTTAATATGGTTTTAAATAAAAGAGAAAAAACATCTGAAAAAAAAAAAAAACTTATGTAAGCCTCTCCTGGGATTGACCTGAGGATCTCTACATACATGGTAGACAAATATATCACTAAGCTATAATATTACCATATAGAAAAACACGTTTTTTCTATGTTTATAAGCTAACACATATGACTGGTGTCTGTATGATCATATATATGGTGCCTGCAAATAAAGCAGTAATATGCAGATTAGCTTTCTGAGCAGATCTCAGTGTGGTGAAGCTATAGTACATAGTGTATATGATATGTAGATGCTAGTGCACAGCTCTTGGACAGGGCTCTGCCCTCCGCCTGCTGTCTAGCCTTGTCAATCAAAAGGAAGGGGAGTGTGCAGAGAACAGGGGGCGTTACACAGCAGTGCTCAAAGGGTTCTCCAACTTCTCATTTGCATATGAATAACACACAGATTTCTCTGCAGCTGTTTATCATTCAGACAAAAGAAAGGTATCGTTTTAATCAGCATGATGAGCCCTACCAGGCAGTATGTCTAATTTAATAGGGTTGTTCATGGTGACAGAGCCTATTAAAGGAAAAAAGAAAAACCAAGCACCCCCTATAGATTATTTTTATCAGGACATCCATTACGGATGAAACAATAAAATCATCACATGTTTCATCCCATACAGTAAACTGCATAATATTACCAAAATTGCATGGTTTTGTTCATTCTACTTTTCTATTATCAAAAAGTCGTAAGTACCCTAGAATGGCCCCAATGAAAACTCATCCCCCAAAAAACAAGCCTCATACATGTCCGTCAGTGGAAAAATAAAAATGTTCTGGTTGAAGGGACACACTAAATACATTTTTTCAAGAAAAATAATTTTTGCTGTATTAAAGTAGTAAAAAGTAAATGACAAAATAACATGGTCTTGAAGAGGCAGGAAATGGTCAACCCCATATGCAGTTGTGCATCTATACCCAGGGGAGCAAATCCTGCACATGTGGTCAGTTGCTAATGGCGATCCCCAACAAAAAATGCCCGCAGTGGAGGATGCCCGCAGTGGAGGATGCCCGCAGTGGACCAAAAGTGCCACAAAGACATCCTACACCAGATAGCAAAATGTCGATGTAACTGACTGTATAAAATAAACATTAACAAGAATAGGTGCACTGCTGTGGTGGAGGCAATCAACAAAATCTGACTAAACCCTCACTCTGGTGTTAAAATGAGACTTTAGCCAATATATCCTTGTATTAAGGTGTAAAGGGGGAATATTAATTACCAATATTATTGCAAATATCAATAATTAATATTCATAAATAGGAGGAGCCGTCTACCGATGACTCCGCCTATTTATACCTTTATAATAATAGCACACTATTCCTTTGCTTCACACTACCCGCTAATCACTAAACTAGCTGCAAGCGCCTAACTGAGCTAGCTACTGCTAATAACCACACGTTACACAGTAGGTATAATATAAATAATACAAGATATTTATTATCACCTACAGTATACAATACAGCACCATAAATACAGCACTAAATACACTATTCAATCCCAAGTTGCACCCACAAACTAACTATACAATACACTTACATACATTCATTAGCAGCCCACCCCACCTGGCTCTAAACTATCCCTATGAACGAAGGGTTAACGGTGGCGCTGCAAGGGTAAATGCAGGCCACAGACACAGGGTTACAGGGGTACAGCAGGAGTTAACACAGAATAGGGAGCAGGGATGCTCCTGCAGGGTTAGGGTAGGGGATTGGTAGTCAAGGGGTAAAAGTGGGAATATGGGCAGGTAGGAATTGTTGGGTATTGGTGGGATAGGGTATAGGGGTAATAGGGCAAGTAGGGGTTCGTTGGTGGGATAGGGGTATGGTTGGTGGGATAGGGCAAGTAGGGGTGAATCAGAGGGATGCGTTGGTGGTATAGCAGGGAAATGTGTAAGGGTTGGTGGTATAGGGAGGGTGAAATCTTTGAGTCCTTGTCCAATTCTGTGGCAACCGCGGTAATTTTCGTCTGGTGATGGGTAAGTCGGATGGTGGCCTGTTTCTCAGTCTCCCGAAGATGTTGTATAGTTTCTTCCTCTTGGCTGAAGTCCAGCAGGAGCTGTTTAAGTTCTTTGCCGAAGCCAAGAGGAATCTTCTGTAGTCTTACAGGAACATCGGGGTGAATGTCGAGTCTTCTTTCCGGGGTAATCGGGGGTTCTTCCTTGCTGCTCTGCGATGTCCAGACCTAGAAAGGGACTAAGGGTAAAGTATGCTCCGGGGGAGGAGTACTCCTCGCTCGGTACAATTAAGTCCATAAATTGTATACGATCCGTTACTCCTTTGGTACCAACACCAATACCCCTGTCCCAAGTATTTTAAAGAGGACGAGGGTATTGGGTTGGCCTTCATCTCACAGGTCCCCTTGACTACCCTGACTACCCTGACAGAGGATGTCATCCTCTCTCAATTAACATCCCTCAGTGTCAAACAAAAAAGGATGGCCTTCTTTATAGGTTAGAACGCTCGAAGGGAGCTGGGGATGAAGTACCGTTTGGTTGTTCATCACCGTTCCTAGATTGATGGCACTGTATCCCTGTCTGAGGCGACCGGACACAGGTGCCAAGGAGGAAGCAGTGCAGGTTAAATTTCAACATCCATGCCACTGAACCACCCACCAGTTGGTATGATTGATGGTGAAAGGAGAGATCAGTGGACTTATTCACTGACGGAGGTTGAATGGGAAGTGGCCACTGTGTAACGCTGAGACAATATGTTTAAGGTTGTCTAAGAGTTCGCTTTGGACCTGCGTACACGCCAGAGCAAGCTGAGCCCGATCCTGCTCCTCCAAGAGACCCACAACTAACCTCCTAAACTTCTCACATATAGCAGAAGATAGAGAGGTAGTGGCATCTATGTGCGAATGCTGTAAACCCTCTGACGTGGTTTACATCAAGCTGGGTCTTGAATACTTCCCCGGCGTGTCGTGCAACCTCCCCAAGCTTTCTTCTCAGGACTTCCATATCCATAGTGTTCAGGGCGCCCACTTTCAAAGCACCTCCGCCAAGTCCCATAGCCACTAGATCTCTCCTCCCCCTGTTCTTTCTGTAATTAGATGGAGTGTGATAAGTGTAATGGATTCACCATCGACCCACCAAGCCTTCCCCCCCTCACTCAACTCGGAACGGTATGCATTATTGAGTTGGGGAGGCTCGGCAATGGTCCGATAAAATCAATTTGTATCGCGGACCGCGGACCATCAGCAGGAGGAACTCGCTGCAACACCGGTTTTAGGGCTGACGCCCTTGGGTTGACTTGAGCACACACCAGGCACTGTTGAGTAACCTCCTCTACTGAATTGGACATTCCTGGACAGTATAATTTGTCCCTCAGGAGAGGCAAGCGTTTATTCCGGCCGAGCTGTCCAAACAGTTGGTGGTTCAATCGCGTCAGCTCTGCTTGCAGATGCTGCGGGACCGCCGGAAGGGGAAGTTCCTGAGTACTGGTATCATAACGCAGGATCCCTCGCTCTACAGACCAGGGATACTGCAGTGATTTGATATGTGTCATTAGAAGAGGATCTTTGGCTTGTTCCTCTTCAAATGACACCAGGCCGTTACTCAGATGGGTACACGCTGTAATACGGTGCGTTGGTAGTGGCCCAGTGCATGGTTCCCGGAGGGTACCAGACACTGCCGCTAGTTTTGCCAGCTCGTCTGCCTTGTTGTTACCCATTTTCAAAGGTTCATCCCCTTTTTTATGCGCCGGGATTTTGATAATGGCTGCTTCCGTCATGTGTGCCATGCCCCACTCCCACAGCTCCTTCAGGACCGACACATGAGCCAGAGGTTTGTTTTGACTGTCCACAAATCCTCTCCTCTTCCATATGTCAAGATGCAGGGTGAGGGAGCGAACTACATATGAACTGTCGCTATATATAGTTTGTTTCCCTGGGGGCTGAAGAAGCAGAGCTTCTTTGACAGCCTCTAGCTCTGCCCGACATGTGACCCGGTAACCTGACAAGACTCTGGGTGCCAGTGGTCTCATCCAGCACAGCAAAACCCGTGACATATTCCCCATCCAGATAGAATCGAGAGCCATCGACAAAGATAATTCTGTCGTCTGGATGCCTGTCAGTCCTGAACATCTGTGGTGAGTCGTCCAGTTCTGGTTGGCCACAGTCATGTTCGGTTCCAGTCAGGTTTAGCAACTGGGACAGAACATACTTGGCCTTGTGGTCCACCTGCAGATTCCAGCCACTGAGATCCATGATCCATCTCCCGAATCTCTGTTTCGAGACTACAGGGAGAGTATCACGGAGCAAGAGGGCTAAAGGAGAATGTGGAGTCTGCAAGGTGAGGGGTCGGAAGCCTAAAATATGCTCGGTGGTCTTGACAGCATAGTGTATGGCTGCCAGTTGCTTGGCACATTCATCGAACCGTCGTTCGACGGGCGAAAGTAGCCTGGAGAAATATTCCAGCGGTCTGGTCTCATAACCTTCTTTCTGTAGAAAGACCGCTGAGATAGACTCCATCCCTGCATGCGCCTGTATGGCCATTTCCCCATCTGGATGTGGAGTGGCTAACACAGGCGCCGAGGAGAGATCCCTTTTCAAAGTTGAAAAGGCCTCCTCCTGCGCATCGGACCAACCTTTGATTGAGGGTTCTTCTCCTCAAAGGAGCTCATAGAGAGGTTTCGCTTTGGCAGTGAAATCCTCTATGAATTCCCTCATAAAGTTGGCCACCCCCAGGAATTTCCTCAAATCCTGAAGAGTGCCAGGCCTGGGTAACTTTACCATGGCTTCCACACGGGCTGTCATGATTCCTTTGGTTCCAAAAGAGAACTGGACCCCAAGGAAGGTTACCTCCATTTTGGCCAAATTTGCCTTATGTGGACTCAGTTTGAGTCCTGACTTTGCCAGGAGTCCCAGCAGCTCTTTCAACAGAACCAAATGTTCCTCCATGGTTTCTGTATGCAAGAGCAGGTCATCCATGTATTGTAGAAGGCATTCCAGCTGTGAGAACACACTCAGTACGGCCGCCAATTCCTGATGAAAATACGTGGGGCTGCTGTGTAACCCCTGGGGCAGTACAGCAAACATGTACTGTTTGTCCCCCACTGTAAAGGCAAATTTGTACCGGCATGACTCCGTGAGTTTGATGGAGAAGAACCCGTTAGCAACATCTACGGTCGAGAATACGCGGCTTTTGTTGCTTATTCTGGCCATGATGTCGGGAGTCTGGGCCCCCACTGGAGCTGACATTGGGGTGTATTTATTGAGGACTCGAAGGTCTATGGTAAGCCTCCATGCACTAGTGTCCTTCTTCTTGACTGGCCAGAGGGCATTGTTGCATTTTGAATTACCCTCAATGACCACACCCCTAGTCTTCAATTCCTGGACCGTGTCCATAATTGAATGGGTGGCCTCTGGTGGAAATCGGTTGGCATTGAGGTGGAGGGTCAGGACCCTGTATGCCACAGTCTGCCACAGTCATTTTTGCTCTGGGCCCACAGCTCGGGATGCTCGTACACAATAGGCTCCAGGTCTAGATTGTGTGAGACCTGAGGCGTTGGATGACAAACACCGTAGCTCGTCTGGGACCCTTCCACACAATGCAATTTGCCAGATCAAGGATCCACCCATTTTGTGTCATTACATCAGCTCCGATAATGTTATCAGAACCGGGGTAATACCACATGGGTATCCTGAGGGTCGTGCACCTGGTAATCTGGACGATTACCTCTTCAATTCTGTGTGCCATCACCCCCCCTTGTTGGTGATCAAATCCGTTCACCACACATTGGGGGCTGTTGGGGTGTAAATCGTGTTTGACATTAGTGATGGATATTTCCGCACCCTTGTCAAGCATGATTTTCGTTTCCTGTTCTTTTATTGTGGCTTTTATGTGGAGTCTCCCTGAAGAGCCCAGTATGATGGGACATACTGGTGCCAATTCTTGATGTCCACCAGACTCCCAGTAGGTACCTGTGAGGTACATACGGCCACTTGTGCACTTTCACCCTGAGTATTTGGTGTGGAATCTTTTGATTCCACACCCCCTGGGACATTCACGACAGCCAAGCATTTTGGTGATTGGCCTGGTGAATGTCCCACATTCTTATCAACATGTTCCCTCACTGACTTGGCAAAATTTGGTTTCATTCTGAAACCATTATGACTTAATAGGATGGGATGAATTTCCTCCGGCTACTACTACCTAACCCCCTCCCCCTAAATAATCACACCAACACCAACTTGCTTTGGTGAAAATAACCATGATGGCCAGATTTTATTATTCCACACATTATAAGCAACATCTTACACCATATAACATGAATAGTAATAATAACAGGAACTTTAACACATCCGTCAACGTTATCACCTACTGCACCGTGACCATGGATTCTAGAGGGCAAGCCAAACAAGCTGTATCCTCCCTAACCGTCTCACCTTATACTTCAAACTTACGCTTGGCCGCACTCATCGACCCAAGGGCACCAAATCCTTGAAGTATACAAGTATCTCCCCTGTAGGCCTTTTAGCCCAAACAGGAGCCCCATCCTCGGCATTAACAAACCACATGAGATGCAGGCTCAAACATGTCATGCATCTCTTAACCATTGTATTGCTCCCAGGATCCCATATCAAGCAGCCCTTTATAAGCTGCCATCAAGTACCTAACCACTACCAGGGTGGGAGGGTGGGAAACTCACTCACTCTCAACTGGCAACTGCCCAAAACCTTGTATACAGCCCGCCAACCTTGCTAACTCCACCCTTCTTTAGTTTAAACCAGCCCTTCCAATACCATTCCCAACCACATTAACCTTAGCCTAGCCTACAGTCTTCCCCCCCAAGTCAATTCGCACTATGCTATGTCTGCACCTCGCTCCGTTGCTATTCTTATTGCCAGTCTTTTCCGGGTTTGTCCAGTTACTTAGTGGACAATTCCTTCTAATGTGCCTGTATTGTAAACACAGGAAACAACAAATGTTTCCTGACTTTTGCCATGGCGGGGTCGTGGGGCGAACAGTTAATGCAGACCTTGTGTGTAGGGATGAGCGAACTCGAACTGTATAGTTCGGGTTCGTACCGAATTTTGGGGTGTCCGTGACACGGACCCGAACATTTTCGTAAAAGTCCGGGTTCGGGTTCGGTGTTCGTCGCTTTCTTGGCGCTTTTGTGACGCTTTCTTGGCGCTTTTTGAAAGGCTGCAAAGCAGCCAATCAACAAGCGTCATACTACTTGCCCCAAGAGGCCATCACAGCCATGCCTTCTATTGGCATGGCTGTGATTGGCCAGAGCACCATGTGACCCAGCCTCTATTTAAGCTGGAGTCACATAGCGCCGCCCGTCACTCTGCTCTGATTAGCGTAGGGAGAGGTTGCGGCTGCGACAGTAGGGCGAGATTAGGCAGATTAACTCCTCCAAAGGACTTGATTAACTGATCGATCTGCAGCTGTGGATCATTGAGCTGCTGATCCTCAATTGCTCACTGTTTTTAGGCTGCCCAGACCGTTTGTCAGTCACATTTTTCTGGGGTGATCGGCGGCCATTTTGTGTCTTGTGGTGCGCCAGCACAAGCTGCGACCAAGTGCATTTAACCCTCAATGGTGTGGTTGTTTTTTGGCTAAAGCCTACATCAGGGTGAAGCTGTCACACCAAGTGCATTTAACCAGCAATAGTCTGTTTATTTTTTGGCCATATACTACATCAGGGGCAAGCTGCGCCTGTCACCAAGTGCATTTAACCCTCAATGGTGCGTTTGTTTTTTGGCTAAAGCCTACATCAGGGTGAAGCTGTCACACCAAGTGCATTTAACCAGCAATAGTCTGTTTATTTTTTGGCCATATACTACATCAGGGGCAAGCTGCGCCCGTCACCAAGTGCATTTAACCCTCAGTAGTGTGGTTGGTCAAGCTGTCACACCAAGTGCATTTAACCAGCAATAGTCTGTTCATTTTTTGGCCATATACTAAATCAGGGGCAAGCTGCGCCCGTCACCAAGTGCATTTAACCAGCAATAGTCTGTTCATTTTTTGGCCATATACTACATCAGGGGCAAGCTGCGCCCGTCACCAAGTGCATTTAACCCTCAGTAGTGTGGTTGGTCAAGCTGTGACACCAAGTGCATTTAACCAGCAATAGTCTGTTCATTTTTTGGCCATATACTACATCAGGGGCAAGCTGCGCCTGTCACCAAGTGCATTTAACCCTCAGTAGTGTGGTTGGTCAAGCTATCACACCAAGTGCATTTAACCAGCAATAGTCTGTTCATTTTTTGGCCATACACTAAATCAGGGGCAAGCTGCGCCCGTCACCAAGTGCATTTAACCAGCAATAGTCTGTTAATTTTTTGGCCATATACTACATCAGGGGCAAGCTGCGCCCGTCACCAAGTGCATTTAACCCTCAGTAGTGTGGTTGGTCAAGCTGTGACACCAAGTGCATTTAACCAGCAATAGTCTGTTCATTTTTTGGCCATATACTACATCAGGGGCAAGCTGCGCCCGTCACCAAGTGCATTTAACCCTCAGTAGTGTGGTTGGTCAAGCTATCACACCAAGTGCATTTAACCAGCAATAGTCTGTTCATTTTTTGGCCATACACTAAATCAGGGGCAAGCTGCGCCCGTCACCAAGTGCATTTAACCAGCAATAGTCTGTTCATTTTTTGGCCATATACTACATCAGGGGCAAGCTGCGCCCGTCACCAAGTGCATTTAACCCTCAGTAGTGTGGTTGGTCAAGCTGTGACACCAAGTGCATTTAACCAGCAATAGTCTGTTCATTTTTTGGCCATATACTACATCAGGGGCAAGCTGCGCCCGTCACCAAGTGCATTTAACCCTCAGTAGTGTGGTTGGTCAAGCTGTCACACCAAGTGCATTTAACCAGCAATAGTCTGTTCATTTTTTGGCCATATACTACATCAGGGGCAAGCTGCGCCCGTCACCAAGTGCATTTAACCAGCAATAGTGTGGTTATTTTTTGGCCATATCCCAGTCTAATTCTGTCACTAAATCCATACCGGTCACCCAGCGCCTAAATACTAGGCCTCAAATTTATATCCCGCTAAATCTCTCGTTACCGCTGTCCTGTTGTGGCTGGGCAAGTTATTTAGTGTCCGTCAAAGCACATTTTTTGTTCTGGGTTGAAATACAATTCCCAATTTAGCAATTTCATAATTTAGTGGTTTCTGCTATATCAGAGCTATTTGAAATCTATCCCTAAAAGGGTATATAATATTCAAGGTGCACATAGGGTCATTCTGAATAACTTCACACACACGCTACTGTGCATTTCCAAGTCTAATTCTGTCACTAAATCCATACCGGTCACCCAGCGCCTAAATACTAGGCCTCAAATTTATATCCCGCTAAATCTCTCGTTACCGCTGTCCTGTTGCGGCTGGGAAAGTTATTTAGTGTCCGTCAAAGCACATTTTTTGTTCTGGGTTGAAATACAATTCCCAATTTAGCAATTTCATAATTTAGTAGTTTCTGCTATATCAGAGCTATTTGAAATCTATCCCTAAAAGGGTAGATCATATTGAAGGTGCACATAGGGTCATTCAGAATAACTTCACACACCCGCTACTGTGCATATCCCAGTCTAATTCTGTCACTAAACCCATACCTGTCACCCAGCGCCTAAATACTAGGCCTCAAATTTATATCCAGCTGAATTTGAATACAATACATTGGGCCAAATAATATTTTTGTTGTTGTGGTGAACGATAACAATGAGGAAAACATCTAGTAAGGGACGCGGACATGGTCGTGGTGGTGTTGGTGGACCCTCTGGTGCTGGGAGAGGACGTGGCCGTTCTGCCACATCCACACGTCCTAGTGTACCAACTACCTCAGGTCCCAGTAGCCGCCAGAATTTACAGCGATATATGGTGGGGCCCAATGCCGTTCTAAGGATGGTAAGGCCTGAGCAGGTACAGGCATTAGTCAATTGGGTGGCCGACAGTGGATCCAGCACGTTCACATTATCTCCCACCCAGTCTTCTGCAGAAAGCGCACAGATGGCGCCTGAAAACCAACCCCATCAGTCTGTCACATCACCCCCATGCATACCAGGGAAACTGTCTCAGCCTCAAGTTATGCAGTAGTCTTGCAGTGTCCCAGGGGGTCAGTAGTGTGTGCTGGGCTTTGTAGTGCAGATTGACCACTAACCTGGGATCCACTGTCGTCTTCAATTGGGGCAAATACTGGAACAGGCAGGTATTTAACAGTTCGTGACGCCAGTGTCAATTAAACGGTGACACGCCGTGTAAAGTATGGTGGACGCATGAAGCAAGCACAGGATAGCCAACAAAAACTGGAACTTTTACTGAATATCAGTCAGGATAATACATGGACACAGGTACAGCACAGTTCCATGAAAGACGGTTGGTTTCTTATAACAATACAGGTGGTTCTTGGGAGTTACAGAATGGCCGGTCTTAGCAAGGCATTATACAGAGTGTTGATTACAGGAGATGCAGTACAGGCGGATTGCTCAATATTCCTGACTGGTCCTGCTACATGTGACTTTCTCTCCAAGGTCTAATGCCCTTTATCTGGCGTACCCTTGAATCTGTCCTTATCTAGTACCTCCTCTGTTATCTTGAGTACCTCTTGCTTTCTCTGATCGGCCTCTGTGGTATTCTGTGTCTTCAGGCTGATTAGTTATGCCCTTCTGACTTCTATGCATGGACTCAGGAGGAAAACCTCTCTGCACTGAGTCTGGAAACTTCTCCCTTCCTGAGCTAGGCCCTAGCCTATTTATACTGAACTGGGGGCTCCCTCTGCTGGCTGTGATAAGGAATTCGCCGGTAACCGGCCTGACTGGCTTAAAGGGAACTACACACTCAAATCTAGCAGTGTCGGGTAGCCTACCCGTATGCTGCACACCCCCAGACTTTAACGTGAGTAAGGCCTCGTACTCACACACACGCCTGAACCAACATAAGCGGATGCATAATTTAAACATTACATTATAAATATAATAAACAACTATTTCACATAAAAATATAACATTTGCAATAACTGACGCAAGAAAAAGGGGCGTCTTCTTTCTTCTTAGGCACGGCCGCTGACCTGGCACAGCGGACTTAAGGTGAACCAGGTTAGTCTATTTTTCTTGACTGAGGTATAATAAGGAACTACACAGGGTTTCCCCGTGGGTGTAGAACAGGCAAGGGCTCACGTGGAGGAGTCCATTCTTGCGCACAAACATCAAGCAGGCTATTTCCGATAGTAACTGTTCGGGAGGAGACACCACCAGCATAGTCAAAGTCTCTTAAATGGACTGGCGGACGTCCCCTGGTCATCCGGGTGGACCTTCTCAACACAGGGGTTTCCTCTTCCCTTAGCACCGAGGTAGAAGAGGGAGTAGCAACAGGAGGATCTCCATCCGTGAGACCTTGGTCAGGAACAACGGGAACAACAGGAACAACAGGATCCACTGGAGGGGGAACTGGATCCGGGGCATCTTGAACCGGCTCTTCTGGAAGTAAAGGTACAGTAGGTGCCGGAGCGGGCACCAACAAGTTCAACCATGGTGTCAGAAGCCAATGCATGGGATCGGCGTCATACCTTAGATTTCGGACAGCCTGCATAGGATCCTCGGGCTGTATCGATGACTCTGACACAGGGGGTTCAGATATAGAACTCTCGGCACTGGGTCCTGGTGTCAGGCAAAGCTTTAACCGGTTTCGGTGTACAATTTGGGATCCCCTGCCCTCCCGGGTGATCTCATAAGTGTGAGTTCCAACATTTGGGATTGCAGTGACAACATAAGGACTTTGCTCCCATTTACTGTCCAGTTTACTGGTACGGCGGTTATTTTTTAACCATACCACAGCCCCTATCTTCAGGGGTTCTGCATGGGCTGCTTGGTCATAGTCTCTCTGCTGCCGGTCTCTAGCATAGTCCATACGTTCCTGAACAATAGCTTGGGCTGTATTCAATCGCCTTTGGTGTTCAGCAACCCAGTCGGTATTAGGGAATGGGTTGATGCAATCAGGTACGAGTACATCCAAGGAGTGGTCAGCAGGCAATAATCCTTGGCGCCCAAACATCAAATAAAAGGGGGTATACCCGGTGGAACAGTGTATGGTATGATTGTATGTGAACATGAGCTGTGGCAACAGATTAGGCCAATCTCCCCTGGTTTCAGGAGGCACGGTCCTCAGCATCTCTATCAAGGTCTGATTCATTTTTTCACATAATCCATTACCTTGCGGATGGTAGGCCGTCGTCCGGATCTTCTTACAGTTGTGCAGGCGGCACAGTTCATGGAACAGATGGGACTCAAAAGCAGGACCTTGATCGGTGAGGATCTTTTCTGGACAACCGTAGGGCAGGAGGAAGTGTTTCCAGAACAGTTCGGCTGTAGTCTTGGCCGTCTGGTCTCTCACAGGCACCGCTACAACAAACTTAGTGAAATGGTCAATAATAGTCATAGCGTACACATACCCTGAGCGACTAGGCTCCAGTTTCACATGGTCGATGGCGACAAGTTCAAGAGGACGAGTACTTACAATGGGTCTCAGTGGTGCCCTCTGATCATGGTGTTCACCTCGTTTCAAGGCACAGGCTACGCACTCCCGACACCACTTCTCCATGTCTTCTCTCATGCCCACCCAGTAAAACCGCTGGCGGATATTTGCCTCAGTCTTTTGGACCCCAAAGTGACCGGATTGATTGTGGTACATCTCCAACACCATACCTGCATCTCGTCGGGGTATGAGAATTTGATGCACTCTTTCGTTGGACACTGGGTCTAGGCTTCTCCGTAGCAACAGGCCCTTTTGTATGAAGAGTTGATTGCGCTGTCTCCACAGTTTGATGAGCTCAGGATCTGTACTCTTACGCCGAATCCTCTCAGGGGTTCTGCCACTGGTAATGAAGTCCAACAATTCACCCATCACTCTACTTTCAGACTGTAGTTTCACCCACCTTTCTTCTTTGAGTTCCGGCCTACTGGAGGGTGAAGGAACTGCAGCTCTGTTACTGGTAGCCCGAGCCTGATCCTGTTGAGCAAATTTATGGTAGAAGGCCGGCATTTCTACATCTTCCCAAGCATCTCGCACATCATCAGGAGCTGTCTCTGTGGGGAGTCTGGATAAAGCATCAGCATTGTCGTTAGTACGTCCAGCGCGATATTTTACAGAGAAATCATAGTTGGCGAGACGAGAGGCCCATCTTTGCTCCAGAGCCCCCAATTTAGCTGTATTTAGATGTGCCAGAGGGTTATTATCAGTGAATGCAATGAATGGGGTAGCGGCTAGATAATCTTTGAATTTTTCCGTCACTGCCCACACTAATGCCAGGAATTCTAGTTTGAAGGAACTATAATTCTGGTCATTTTTCTCAGCTCCTTTCAGGGAGCGGCTTGCATAAGCTATCACTCTTTCTTTTCCCTCTTGAATCTGGGCTAACACAGCCCCCAGGCCTCGCTTGCTAGCATCAGTATACAGATGGAAGGGCTTGCTGTAGTCGGGATAACCTAACACGGGAGGCTCGGTCAGTTTCTTTTTTAACAACTGGAACGCTATCTCTCTCTCTTCATTCCACTCAATGAGCACTGGAGTTCTAGGACTTTTCTTGGGCTGCCCCCTCAAGAGTTCCTGGAGAGGATCGGCTATTTGAGCAAAATGGGGGATGAAACGTCTATAGTAGCCGGCAAAACCAAGGAAACCCCTCACCTCTTTGACGGTAGTGGGTACCGGCCAGTTACGGACAGCCGCTAACTTATCAGGGTCAGGTTGTACGCCCTCTCCGCTTACCACATGCCCCAGGTATTTTACCGCAGGTTTGAGCAAGTGGCATTTAGATGGCTTTACCTTCAGGCCATATTTGACAAGGATTTCAAAGACCTCTGCTAAGTGTTTCAGGTGGTCTTCATATGTTTTTGAGTACACAATGACGTCATCTAGATACAGCAGCACTGTTTCGAAGTTTTTGTGACCCAAACACCGCTCCATTAGTCTCTGGAAAGTTCCTGGGGCATTACATAACCCGAACGGCATACAATTAAATTCAAACAGGCCCATGGGAGTGGTGAAAGCAGTCTTTTCCCTATCTGCCGGGGCCATGGGTACTTGCCAGTAGCCACTGGTCAAGTCCAATGTGGAGAAATAGGCAGCGGAGCCCAGAGCAGTTAGTGACTCTTCAATGCGGGGCAGTGGGTACGCGTCTTTGTGGGTTATTTGGTTAATTTTCTATAGTCCACGCAGAAACGGATACCACCATCCTTCTTCTTTACAAGGACCAGGGGTGCCGCCCACGGGCTACGACTGTCCCGGATTACATTAGAGTCTTTCATCTCTTGGATCATTTCTTTTACAGTCTGATAGAAGTAGGCGGTAAGGGTCGGTATCTCTCCTTGATAGGAGGATGAGAGCCAGTAGGTATGGTGTGTTGTATGGCACTAACCTCTCCATAATCAGCAGCATGTTTACTGAAGGCCTGGTGGTGCTCTTTGACAAGCCGTAGTATCCCTTCTTGTTGATGTTGGGGGGTAGTCTCGTCCCCGACATGTAGCTCTTCCCACCAGGGTACTTGTGACTGGGGCACCGGCGGACATCCGCTGACTGCAGCTGGCGGCTTTTCTGTCACTGGAAGACGGATGATGTCTTGGAAGAACACCTGAGAAAGCTGGGCAACAGGGTAATGCTTAGTAAGCGCCACAGGATGATCACTCAGGTTAATCAGACGGACAGGTACTTTACCTTGGGAGACGTTCACCAGGCACTTGGCAGCTCTCACATAAGGGTAGTTCTCCATCTGGATTGGCTCCACCAGGGCTGGATAATCTTGGCCTTGGACTCCCAGGACAGCACGACACCATAAGAGAGTTTGGGAATTAGGAGGCAAAGTCACAGGCTTATTATCACGAATCTTGGCAGTACAAATTTCTCCTTTCCCGTTAGCAAACCTCTGCTGGGCACTTAACACAGTGATAGTCTTTTGAATCACCCTCTTGGACGCAGAGGAAGCGGTGGGCAGAGTCTGATGTAATACGGCAAGTATTTCAGCATAACAGTTTTTGAAGACATTGGTGCCTAGAATGACAGGATGTCCTCCTCTGTCGCCGGCCTGTACTACTATCACCCCCTGTTGAGGCAAGGTGACTTCTCCCACCTGCAGGGTGGGTTCCCAGTATCCATGGATCTTTACCGGTTTGCCATTGCTGGCGATAATCTCTACCCAGGATTCAGGGCGGCTGGGTCAATTGATTGGTGTCCCAGAATCTTTCAAAGGCGGGCAGCTGAATAGTAGTGACCTGAGACCCAGTATCTAATAGGGCTTCAAAGGGGACCCCGTTAATCTCCACATTGATTTTAGGATGGGATCCTACATACCGTGGCATCCAATTTGGATCTTTTGGACCTAGTGTTCTACCTCCCGAGGGGTGGTCCTCAGCCTCAGGGGTTGCCCGTTTAACTGCCAGCAAGTGGATTCTGTGTGTCCCATCTTTTTGCAGTATGTACACACGGGCCGCTGGCGACCCCTATTGCGCCTCCCCGGATCCCTGGGGTGAGTCTCTTGGTATGGAGGTGGGAACGGCTTAGAGGGTGACAGGAACTCCTCTTCTGACATCATAGGTTTTTCCCATTCCTCCATTTTTCTGCACACTCTCTCTAGGCTTTTAGTGAGGTGATTTACTTGCTCTGTCAGCATGGCAATAGTATCGGTAGCTGTAGCTTGAACAGCTTGACCGGCCTCAGCTCGGTTAATGATAAGCGGTTTTGACCTGCAGGCTGATAACTCAGGTGGCGTGCTCAGCTCTGTAGATACTGCTGACACCAGAATTTTTATAGCCAGCTCTTTAAAGTCCAGAAAGGTACTGTTAGGGTGTTGGGCGGACAGCATCTTTAATTGGGTCCTTATTTGCTCACTAGACACTCCGGTAATAAATTGTTCCCTCAGGGTCTGATCCTGGTTATCAGCTTCCTTGGGATCTATCTGAATTACAGCCCCCAAAGCCTCCTGAAGTGATAGGGCATAGTCACGGAGGGACTCACCGGACTTCTGTTTCTTGCCAAAGAAGTGCATCTTTATCTCTGAGGCAGTCCTCGTTTCAAAAGTGGCCCTGAGGCGGGTGAATATCTGCTCTAGAGTACTCCTTTCAGCAACAGGCCAGGATAATACCTCTCTGCGGGCAGCCCCCTCCAGTTGCGCTAGCAAGATTTCCATTTGCTGATCGGCATTTATGGGGTACAGTTTGAATAAGGCCAGCAACTTTTCTTTAAAGTCTCTTAGGGTATGGACCTCTCCGTTATAGCGGGGAAACCATGGGGCCCCAAAGTAGTAAGGCATGGTAAAGGGCATCATGCTGGGGGCTATAGGATGATTAGGAGCCGCAAGCTCTCCCGGGTCCGGCCGCTCGGCAACTCCCGGATCTGACATGTTAACTTATTACGAGGTGGCCGCTGGTGACTAAAGGGGCCGGAACAATCCCCTTCCCTCCGGATACAAGTTCTTACCGGTATCGGCGGGTTCGCGCAGGCCAAATCTCGTGAGACTCCGGACGTCCTGTGTACGCGGTGACGTTGCTGACGCAGGAAAAGCAGGGCCGCGGCGGTGCGATGATGAAGAGGGGCGGGATTCTCTGTGTCTTTGAAGGGATCCGCCCACGGAGGTCCTCAGCAGCGTGGGAAACTTTACTCCAGGCGGCCGGTGGCCATCTTGATCACGATTCCCTGACAGCAAGCAGGGTGTTGCAAAGTCCAATAAATCACAGTCCACAAATACGATTTTCCCTCTGGGGGTAGCGCAACACAGTACAGCGCCTCTGATTCCTCCCAGGCACAATTTTAATCCACCGGCTTGGAAATAAAGGGTTACAGTCTTTGCCATACGGTGGTGAAATAGTTAAAGCACACAGTTCACACTTCTCTGCACTTCAGAAGTATGCGGATCCTGTTTGTGACGCCAAAAAGAGCGATGCAGTGTCCCAGGGGGTCAGTAGTGTGTGCTGGGCTTTGTAGTGCAGATTGACCACTAACCTGGGATCCACTGTCGTCTTCAATTGGGGCAAATACTGGAACAGGCAGGTATTTAACAGTTCGTGACGCCAGTGTCAATTAAACGGTGACACGCCGTGTAAAGTATGGTGGACGCATGAAGCAAGCACAGGATAGCCAACAAAAACTGGAACTTTTACTGAATATCAGTCAGGATAATACATGGACACAGGTACAGCACAGTTCCATGAAAGACGGTTGGTTTCTTATAACAATACAGGTGGTTCTTGGGAGTTACAGAATGGCCGGTCTTAGCAAGGCATTATACAGAGTGTTGATTACAGGAGATGCAGTACAGGCGGATTGCTCAATATTCCTGACTGGTCCTGCTACATGTGACTTTCTCTCCAAGGTCTAATGCCCTTTATCTGGCGTACCCTTGAATCTGTCCTTATCTAGTACCTCCTCTGTTATCTTGAGTACCTCTTGCTTTCTCTGATCGGCCTCTGTGGTATTCTGTGTCTTCAGGCTGATTAGTTATGCCCTTCTGACTTCTATGCATGGACTCAGGAGGAAAACCTCTCTGCACTGAGTCTGGAAACTTCTCCCTTCTGAGCTAGGCCCTAGCCTATTTATACTGAACTGGGGGCTCCCTCTGCTGGCTGTGATAAGAATCGCCGGTAACCGGCCTGACTGGCTTAAAGGGAACTACACACTCAAATCTAGCAGTGTCGGGTAGCCTACCCGTATGCTGCAGTCTCTTATGCTGTTTGAAGACTCCGCTGGCAGGGTTTCCCAAGGGCATCCACCTAGCCCTTCCCCAGCAGTGGAAGACATAGAATGCACTGACGCACAACCACTTATGTTTCCTGATGATGAGGACATGGGAATACCACCTCAGCATGTCTCTGATGATGACGAAACACAGGTGCCAACTGCTGCGTCTTTCTGCAGTGTGCAGACTGAACAGGAGGTCAGGGATCAAGACTGGGTGGAAGACGATGCAGGGGACGATGAGGTCCTAGACCCCACATGGAATGAAGGTCGTGCCACTGACTTTCACAGTTCGGAGGAAGAGGCAGTGGTGAGACCGAGCCAACAGCGTAGCAAAAGAGGGAGCAGTGGGCAAAAGCAGAACACCCGCCGCCAAGAGACTCCGCCTGCTACTGACCGCCGCCATCTGGGACCGAGCACCCCAAAGGCAGCTTCAAGGAGTTCCCTGGCATGGCACTTCTTCAAACAATGTGCTGACGACAAGACCCGAGTGGTTTGCACGCTGTGCCATCAGAGCCTGAAGCGAGGCATTAACGTTCTGAACCTGAGCACAACCTGCATGACCAGGCACCTGCATGCAAAGCATGAACTGCAGTGGAGTAAACACCTTAAAACCAAGGAAGTCACTCAGGCTCCCCCTGCTACCTCTTCTGCTGCTGCCGCCTCGGCCTCTTCTGCTGCTGCCGCCTCGGCCTCTTCCTCCGCCTCTGGAGGAACGTTGGCACCTGCCGCCCAGCAAACAGGGGATGTACCACCAACACCACCACCACCACCTCCGTCACCAAGCGTCTCAACCATGTCACCCGCCAACGTTCAGCTCTCCATCTCACAAACATTTGAGAGAAAGCGTAAATTCCCACCTAGCCACCCTCGATCCCTGGCCCTGAATGCCAGCATTTCTAAACTACTGGCCTATGAAATGCTGTCATTTAGGCTGGTGGACACAGACAGCTTCAAACAGCTCATGTCGCTTGCTGTCCCACAGTATGTTGTTCCCAGCCGCCACTACTTCTCCAAGAGAGCCGTGCCTTCCCTGCACAACCAAGTATCCGATAAAATCAAGTGTGCACTGCGCAACGCCATCTGTAGCAAGGTCCACCTAACCACAGATACGTGGACCAGTAAGCACGGCCAGGGACGCTATATCTCCCTAACTGCACACTGGGTAAATGTAGTGGCAGCTGGGCCCCAGGCGGAGAGCTGTTTGGCGCACGTCCTTCCGCCGCCAAGGATCGCAGGGCAACATTCTTTGCCTCCTGTTGCCACCTCCTCCTTCTCGGCTTCCTCCTCCTCTTCTTCCACCTGCTCATCCAGTCAGCCACACACCTTCACCACCAACTTCAGCACAGCCCGGGGTAAACGTCAGCAGGCCATTCTGAAACTCATATGTTTGGGGGACAGGCCCCACACCGCACAGGAGTTGTGGCGGGGTATAGAACAACAGACCGACGAGTGGTTGCTGCCGGTGAGCCTCAAGCCCGGCCTGGTGGTGTGTGATAATGGGCGAAATCTCGTTGCAGCTCTGGGACTAGCCAATTTGACGCACATCCCTTGCTTGGCGCATGTGCTGAATTTGGTGGTGCAGAAGTTCATACACAACTACCCCGACATGTCAGAGCTGCTGCATAAAGTGCGGGCCGTCTGTTCGCGCTTCCGGCGTTCACATCCTGCTGCTGCTCGCCTGTCTGCGCTACAGCGTAACTTCGGCCTTCCCGCTCACCGCCTCATATGCGACGTGCCCACCAGGTGGAACTCCACCTTGCACATGCTGGACAGACTGTGCGAACAGCAGCAGGCCATAGTGGAGTTTCAGCTGCAGCACGCACGGGTCAGTCGCACTACAGAACAGCACCACTTCACCACCAATGACTGGGCCTCCATGCGAGACCTGTGCCCTGTTGCGCTGTTTCGAGTACTCCACCAACATGGCCAGTGGCGATGACGCCGTTATCAGCGTTACAATACCACTTCTATGTCTCCTTGAGAAAACACTTAGGGCGATGATGGAAGAGGAGGTGGCCCAGGAGGAGGAGGAGGAGGAAGAGGGGTCATTTTTAGCACTTTCAGGCCAGTCTCTTCGAAGTGACTCAGAGGGAGGTTTTTGGCAACAGCAGAGGCCAGGTACAAATGTGGCCAGCCAGGGCCCACTACTGGAGGACGAGGAGGACGAGGATGAGGAGGAGGTGGAGGAGGATGAGGATGAAGCATGGTCACAGCGGGGTGGCACCCAACGCAGCTCGGGTCCATCACTGGTGCGTGGCTGGGGGGAAAGGCAGGACGATGACGATACGCCTCCCACAGAGGACAGCTTGTCCTTACCCCTGGGCAGCCTGGCACACATGAGCGACTACATGCTGCAGTGCCTGCGCAACGACAGCAGAGTTGCCCACATTTTAACCTGTGCGGACTACTGGGTTGCCACCCTGCTGGATCCACGCTACAAAGACAATGTGCCCACCTTACTTCCTGCACTGGAGCGTGATAGGAAGATGCGCGAGTACAAGCGCACGTTGGTAGACGCGCTACTGAGAGCATTCCCAAATGTCACAGGGGAACAAGTGGAAGGCCAAGGCAGAGGAGGAGCAAGAGGTCGCCAAGGCAGCTGTGTCAATGCCAGCTCCTTTGAGGGCAGGGTTAGCATGGCAGAGATGTGGAAAACTTTTGTCAACACGCCACAGCTAACTGCACCACCACCTGATACGCAACGTGTTAGCAGGAGGCAACATTTCACTAACATGGTGGAACAGTACATGTGCACACCCCTCCACGTACTGACTGATGGTTCGGCCCCATTCAACTTCTGGGTCTCTAAATTGTCCACGTGGCCAGAGCTAGCCTTTTATGCCTTGGAGGTGCTGGCCTGCCCGGCGGCCAGCGTTTTGTCTGAACGTGTATTCAGCACGGCAGTGGGCGTCATTACAGACAAACGCAGCCGCCTGTCTACAGCCAATGTGGACAAGCTGACGTTCATAAAAATGAACCAGGCATGGATCCCACAGGATCTGTCCGTCCCTTGTCCAGATTAGACATTAACTACCTCCCCTTAACCATATATTATTGGACTCCAGGGCACTTCCTCATTCAATCCTATTTTTATTTTCATTTTACCATTATATTGCGAGGCTACCCAAAGTTGAATGAACCTCTCCTCTGCCTGTGTGCTGGGCCTAAATATATGCCAATGGACTGTTGCAGTGGTGGCTGACGTGAAGCCTGATTCTCTGCTATGACATGCAGACTAATTCTCTGCTGACATGAAGCCAGATTGTCTGTTACGGGACCTCTCTCCTCTGCCTGTGTGCTGGGCCTAAATATATGCCAATGGACTGTTGCAGTGGTGGCTGACGTGAAGCCTCATTCTCTGCTATGACATGCAGACTAATTCTCTGCTGACATGAAGCGAGATTGTCTGTTACGGGACCTCCCTCCTCTGCCTGTGTGTGTGCTGGGCCTAAATATATGCCAATGGACTGTTGCAGTGGTGGCTGACGTGAAGCCTGATTTTCTGCTATGACATGCAGACTGATTCTCTGCTGACATGAAGCCAGATCCTCTGTTACGGGACCTCTCTCCTCTGCCTGTGTGCTGGGCCTAAATATATGCCAATGGACTGTTGCAGTGGTGGCTGACGTGAAGCCTCATTCTCTGCTATGACATGCAGACTAATTCTCTGCTGACATGAAGCCAGATTCTCTGTTACGGGACCTCTCTCCTCTGCCTGGGTTCCGGGGCCTAAATATCTGAGAATGGACTGTTCCAGTGGTGGGTGACGGGAAGCCTGATTCTCTGCTATGGGACCTCTCTCCAATTGATTTTGGTTAATTTTTATTTATTTAATTTTTATTTTAATTCATTTCCCTATCCACATTTGTTTGCAGGGGATTTACCTACATGTTGCTGCCTTTTGCAGCCCTCTAGCCCTTTCCTGGGCTGTTTTACAGCCGTTTTAGTGCCGAAAAGTTCGGGTCCCCATTGACTTCAATGGGGTTCGGGTTCGGGACGAAGTTCGGATCGGGTTCGGATCCCGAACCCGAACATTTCCGGGAAGTTCGGCCGAACTTCTCGAACCCGAACATCCAGGTGTTCGCTCAACTCTACTTGTGTGCTGTACCCGTTCATCTTGTGATCTAACGTGTACAGGCACACGCTCCCTCACTTTAACGGACTTCTTATTGTGGAGTATATCCTGTCTATACTGCTCAATAATCATGGCCGCGTCCGTGAGGGATGGCTCCCTAGCTGCACTTAGCCGGATTGCAGTATCCAGGAATGGGAACTTTTCCACAAACATGCACACCATGCCTTGTGGAATCCCAATACCCTGATCCTTAGTAACCCTCCTGTACATAGCTTCAAACCGACTACACAATGACAGAGGTTTATCATGTATAGTCGGCTTGAACTTTGACAGGACCTCTGGAGTGACGTCCCAATGACCCGTGGCCAGTCTCGTGAGTATATACTGGCCATTCGTGGGTTGCATCCTCCCCGTTACCTCATACCTTTGGTTAAAGGGAGTCTGTCATCTCCATATGGCCATATACAGTGCTTACATGGCTCTGTAGCGCACCTATACAGGATTGTAATGGTACCTTTGTTCTTTTCTTTAGACTTGCACCAGCTCCTCCCCAGCCTCTTCCTTTGCCCACCCTCCAAGTCTCTTGCCTCATCGATAGGTCCGGACTTGGAGAGCGGGCAGAGACTGGGGAGGAATAAAGTGAAAAAAAGGCAGAGCAGCCTGGGCACTTACACACTGAACACCTCCCCTGGGCACTTGCGAGTGCTCATTTGCATATGAATTAAACTTAGTTTTTTCCTGCTTGTGCAAGTCTAAAGAAAAGAACAAAGGTACCGTTACAATCCTGTATAGGTGTGCTACAGAGCCATGTAAGCACTGTATATGGCCATATGGAGGTGACAGACTCCCTTTAAGGTGTGTCGGTAACCACAATTTTAACAGCTCCATACGATATTCCAGAGCCACTGAATATTTATTACAGTGACCCTCGAAAATATTGCATGAAGTGAACGGATCTACATTGGGATCGTATTTTGAGATCTCCTTGCAAATCCGTAACAGGAAGTTTATCCTTTCCATACTGGAATGGTTAGGATAAACCCCTTCCTGTTTCTCCAGACATGTTGGTGGATTGGAAGCGGAATATGGCCATCCACTTTCCTCTTCCCATTGTTGTCCTGTTCCTGGAAACGGCTGCTACTCCTATTCTCCCCGGGTGTCGGGGTGAATCGCAGCGACCGGTCCACCTGTCCCCTAGTATATACCACTGCGGATGTGTTATCCGCTGAAGACCTTGGTGCTGTCGCCGCTGTCTCCCCCTGTGCCGTTCCCGAAACGCAAACCTGTTTCGTGGACACCATACCGTTGGTACTAGGCCTGGACAAATTGGAAATTGCCTGCTGCAAATCTGCAATGCTTTGCGTCTTTGCAGCCAGGTCCTCCCTCATTTGAACAATCAGGGCATCCGTAGATGCCGCATTGTTCCTGTACTGATTATTCTCAGTGTACAGCCGGAGTAGCTCTCTGTCCATGTCAGAGCAGAAACCCTCCGCATCCGAGAGTCTGGACTCTAACACGCAGATCTCTCTGCCCTTTTCGACTGTACACTGGGTTTCTTCTTGTAACCGAGCCTCTAGTGTGTATATTCTCCTAATGTTGTCAACACAACAATTGCAGTGGAAGTTTGCCTTATCAGCAACCTTCCCTGCCTTTCCTGTGTTGGCGAGTGTCTCTGTGTGTTCTGCCTTCCAAATGGTATCCTCAAAGGTGAGAACCAATTTGGCTAACATTTGGAGGCGTTTGTTTGTCTTGTTGAAGACACTTCTACTGATATAAATCCGGTCATGAGCGTATGCCTGGTCCAGCAAAGAGGACCATAGCAGCTCAGCGGATTTGTATGTAGTGGGGACAATGGGATTAAAAGTGCTGTGTTTACTCAAGTGTTGCAGTGTGGAGAAGTTCATACTCACTTTTTGCTGAGCGTCCATCTTCTCATTGGTGCCGTACTTTTTTGTCCTACGTAGCTGCTTAGAAGAAGTCCTTTTTCTACCAGATCGCTTTTTCCCAACCAGCCGGACTTGTACGCTGCTCCAATGAAGATGGATCTCCTCCAGTCTTCTTCTCCCTTGCACCACTCGAGCGACGCGGTGACCGTGTAAAGCAAATATAAAAATATTATTACACAGATAGATTATAGATTCTCTGCTAGAGATTTTGATCTGCGTTTGGTACTATAAGGAAGAATCGCGTTACCTGTCCGAATTATCAAGTCCTAGACGCTCAGACCTGCTGACCGCATCTCTATTGCCTGATAATTCACAGTATAAGCGATCTCTAGCCTCAAGTCCAAATACAGATTTCAAAATCTAAGCAGTGGGCCTGGCTCGCCAATGTAAAGGGGGAATATTAATTACCAATATTATTGCAAATATCAATAATTAATATTCATAAATAGGAGGAGCCGTCTACCGATGACTCCGCCTATTTATACCTTTATAATAATAACACACTATTCCTTTGCTTCACACTACCCGCTAATCACTAAACTAGCCTAACTGAGCTAGCTACCGCTAATAACCACACGTTACACAATAGGTATAATACAAATAATACAAGATATTTATATATAGATATATATATATATGCACGCACGTGTTCGCATGCATATACATATATATATATATATACATATATCTCAACCCTTCCACAACATAAGGACATACCGGAGACCGCGCACCCGTCAAGGTATCTCAAGTGGCACGGAACCTAATGCTAACCTACCTGTGCCTTATTGGCAGTACCAAGGGCCAGTGGGTGAATTATGGGAGTGTAATAAAGTCCCATGGATTGAAAGATGAAAAACAGCATGGGTTTACTTCAGAGAGATCATGTCAAACTAATCTTATAGATTTTTTTGATTGGGTGCAGTAGACATTGCTTATCTAGACTTTAGTAAGGCTTTTGATACTGTCCCACATAGAAGGCTTATAAATAAAGTGCAGTCTTTGGGCTTGGACTCCCATATTGTTGAATGGATTAGGCAGTGGCTGAGGGACAGGCAACAGAGGGTTGTAGTCAATGGAGTATATTCAGACCAAGGTCTTGTTACCAGTGGGGTACCTCAGGGATCTGTTCTGTGACCATTATTGTTTACTATCTTTATCAGCGAAATTGCAGAAGGCCTTGATGGTAAGGTGTGTCTGTTTTCTGATGACACAAAGATTTTTAACAGGGTTGATGTTCCTGGAGGGATACACCAAATGCAAAAGGATTTAGGAAAACTAGAGGAATGGTCAAATATCTGGCAACTAAAATTTTATGTTAATAAGTGCAAGATAATGCACCTGGGGCGTAAAAACCCAAGAGCAGAATATAAAATCAGTGATACAGTCCTAACCTCAGTATCTGAGGAAAGGGATTTAGGGGTCATTATTTCAGAAGACTTAAAGGTAGGCAGACAATGTCATAGAGCAGCAGGAAATGCTAGCAGAATGCTTGGGTGTATAGGGAGAGGCATTACCAGTAGAAAGAGGGAGGTGGTCATGCCGCTCTACAGAGCACTAGTGAGACCTCATTTGGAGTATTGTGCTCAGTACTGGAGACCATATCTCCAGAAGGATATTGATACTTTGGAGACAGTTCAGAGAAGAGCTACTAAACTGGTACATGGATTGCAGGATAAAACTTACCAGGAAAGGTTAAAGGACCTTAACATGTATAGCTTGGAAGAAAGACGAGACAGAGGGGATATGATAGAAACTTTTAAATACATATAAGGCAATCAACAGGAGAGAATATTTAAAAGAAGAAAAACTGCCAAGAGGACAAAGTTTTAAATTAGAGGGGCAAAGGTTTAAAAGTAATATCAGGAAGTATTACTTTACTGAGAGAGTAGTGGATGCATGGAATAGCCTTCCTGCAGAAGTGGTAGCTGCAAATACAGCGAAGGATTTTAGGCATGCATGGGATAGGCATAAGGCCATCCTTCATATAAGATAAGGCCAGGGGCTATCCATAGTATTCAGTATATTGGGCAGACTAGATGGGCCAAATGGTTCTTATCTGCCGACACATTCTATGTTTCTATGTAAGGTCCGACTTAAATCACAGAAAAAATGCACCACACAGATATGCCACTGACTATACTGGCTAGTCATAAATGCAGATATTAAAAGCTGAGACTTTTGCCAATATATTCCTGTCAGGAAGATATCGGAGCCCCAAGCACCACGTCACGGTTCTCAGCATGGCAAGGGGTCCTACCACTACGCTACCTATGGTGTGAACAAGGTCTGAAGGTGATGTAATCCAGCTCACAGCCAAGCTTCCACACAACCGCCTAGCAGGACAACTAGTGCAATGTGAACAAAGCCAGACTGTAAGCCACACCCATATCAGACCATGTAATGGAGGCTACCAGGTGCAAAGAGTGTTTGAATGCCAGGTGAAGGCACATACACTACATGTAAAACAAGACAAAAACACAGAAATAGTGGCAAATCTGGGGGAGCTGCTCAACCCCTAACACTGTAGCGTGTTTTTCATTGGGGGAGCAAACAGCTCCCAGTTGCCTTAAGTGTGATACCAGGAGGGAGGAGGCTGTGAGTCCCACCCAAGGCTGACTAATATGACGCAGGCCTCACAGGTGCACCTAAATGTTGCCTATAGATTAAAATCAAGGCACATTCAAATTTGGAGTTTATACACCTCCAGGCATACATAGACAAAATAAAGACAAAGACAGATAGGTTGGTTAGCGTTAGGTTCCGTGCCACTTGAGATACCTTGTTGGGGTGCGCGGGCTCCGGTATGTCCTTAATACAAGGATATATTGGCTAAAGTCGCAGTTTAACACCAGAGTGAGGGTTTAGTCAGATTTTGTTGATTGCATCCACCACAGTAGTAAACCTATTCTTGCTAATCTGCATTAAAGTAGAAATACATACAGTATGTAACAGCGGCTGTTGTATGCCGCTGTTCCCCCGCTTATCGCCACGGTCCTGGGCACCGCACTCAGCGATGACCTATGGCTGGTGCTCCCATTTCACCACTGTGGTCCTGGGCTCTGTTTCTGTAGCTGTGATTGCTTTTGAGGATTCTGCTTCACAGCTTTTACTCAGCCCTGGACACAGCATAAGCTCGGCAGGTTTCATGTTCACTGCTCTATGGGCGGAGCGCATCACTCCCTGGGCTGTGTGGGTTAGGTCAGGTGACCTCGCTGACTTACTCTGGCTCTCCTGCAGGTATTTAAGTGGCTCAGCCCTCTTCCCAGATGCCTCAGTGTCAAGGTCCTTGAGTTTGCTGGTTCCTGATACTCTTGTGTGCTCCTGAACTATACTTCAACCCTGGACTCTGCTTATCTTCTAAACCCCTGCCTTCTTGCTTTACCTGCTGCCGACCTGGATTGCCTGACCTGTACCTGTGCCGCCTGCCCTGACCTTTTGCCTGTCTGACTACGCCTCTGCACTGTTGCTCCTGGTAACGACTCCGTCTGCCTGACTACGCTTGTACTTCCGGTACCTATTCAGGTACCTCCTGATACAGCTTCCACTGGCTCGGGGATTGCTCTGGAGTACCCCCTGGCAACTACCTTAACGGCTCATGTCTTTCCTCACCATCTGAGGCTCTAGTGAAAACCAGGTAGTTGCTTAGACACGCCCCTCCAGAGTATAGCCAGAGTATAGCCAGTCAGTGGCACAGTGGGTTCACACTTGCTGATCCGTGACAGAACACTGAGGCCATGGACCCCGCTGGTCACCCCAAGCCTGTCATTCAGGAATTGCTACATGAAGTGAGGCGTCAGAACGAACGTCAGGATGTCATGATGCAGTTCATGCAAAATATTGCTGCTCTTCTGGATTCCATCTCTTCTCCAGCTACTGCAGGGTCTCCAGTTGCTGCTACCCCTGCAATACCCACAGCGGTGAATCCGGATTTGTGTGCCGCTGGTGTGCAACTCCCGCTGCCATCCCGCTATGGTGGAGATCCAAAAACCTGTCGTGGATTCCTGAACCAGTGCCTGATCCACTTTGAGTTGCATGGGCAGATGTTTCCCACTGAGCAGTCCAAGGTTGTCTTCATTGTGTCCCTGCTGTCTGATGAGGCCCTTGCTTGGGCAAATCCTATTTGGGAACATGGAGGTGCAGAGACCACTAATCTGCAGACTTTCCTGGCTACCTTCCGGCTGGTCTTTTAAGAGCCCGCCCACACGTCCTCTGCTGCATCAGCTCTGCTGCGTCTACGACAGAGTTCCTCATCTGTGGGTCAGTATGCCATCCACTTTCGTACCCTGGCTGCCGAACATGCATGGAACAATGAGGCTCAACTGGCGGTGTTCTGGGAAGGCCTTTCTGACCAGATTAAGGATGACTTAACTGGTTGCGACCATCCATCTACTCTAAATGACCTGATCACCTTGGCCACAAGGATAGATATGCATTTCAAAGAACGTTCTAAGGAGGTCGCACGCACCAGAAGACCACCTTGTTTGGTTCCATCCTTCCAGAGGCCTGTTCTCCCTCTAGTGTCCACCATATCTAAAGAGCCCATGCAAATGGAGCGCCTTCGATTGTCTGACCAGGAACGTTTACGCCGTAAAGCAGAGAACCTGTGTTTGTATTGTGGAGGCAAGGTCCACTTTGTGCGTAACGCCAATGTCTAGGATCAGTTGGAGAGTTGGTCCTATACAAGGAGAAGTCCTCTCAGACACTTTCAGTTCCGGAGACTCTCTCTCACAGGTGACCTCGCTGACAAGTGGCTCAGCCCCCTTCCCAGATGCCTTAAGGTCCTTAAGTTTGCTGGTTCCTGATACTTTCGTGTGCTCCTGCTCTATAATTCATCCCTGGACTCTGCTTATCTTCTGATTCCTGCCTGCTTGCTTTGTCTCTCCTGTTGCCGACCCGGATTGCCTGACCTGTACCTGTGCTGCCTGCCCTGACCTTTTGCCTGCCTGACTACGCCTCTGCCTCCTCCCTTGGTCCTGCACTGTTGCTCCTGGTAATGACTTTGCCTGCCTGACTACGCTTGTACTTCAGGTACCTACTCAAGTACCTTCTGGTCTGCCTGGACCAGCTGCCACTAGCTCGGGAATTGCTCTGGAGTAGCCCCTGGCAACTACCCTAACGGCTCATGTTTATCCTCACCATTTGAGGCTCTAGTGAAACCCAGGTAGTTGCTTAGACGCGCCCCTCCAGAGTATAGCCAGTCAGTGGCACAGTGGGTCCACACCCGCTGATCCGTGACACACTATATAAATCACCATAAACACAGAACCCCAAAACTGTGGTGGAATCACTCTGGTTTTTTTTTTGTTGTCACCCCAAATAATGTTTTACATTTATGCAGTTCATTAGATGTACCCCAAAATGATACCATTAATAAATATGACTCATCTTGCAGACAACAAGCCCTCACACAGGTATTTGGATGGAAGAGCAAAAAAGTTATGGCTTTTGAAATATGGAAATGAAAAAGTTAAATAAAGTCACCAAGGATTAAGTACCAAATTAGACGGCGTCCTTAAAGGGGTTATCCCATCATAATGATCACTGTTAAATCTGTTAATGATTTGACAGTGATCATTTTTGTAAATATATTTGATTAACCAATTCCCACCGTTTAGGAGAAAATTCATCCCCACTTACCTCATTGTTGTCATTCGGTCTGCCCTGGTTACGGCTACCGCTCTTCTCCGGAATCCCAGTGGCCTTGCTTGTGCAGAAGACCCTTTCTTTTCTCCCGGCCGCCGCGCTCGCTGTCCTGAACGCGCAGGCCGCCGCGCATGCGCCATGGTGACTTCTTCCTGGCCAGAATAGTACAGAGCCGCGAATGCGCACGCCGGCTCTGTACTATACTAGCCAGGAATAAGTCACCATGGCGCATGCGTGGCGGCGTGCGCATTCAGTCCAGCGCGCAGCCTGGCCGGGAAAAGACTTCAATCAAGATGAAGCCCGCCCCCAGCCAGAATCCAGGAAGTGACCGGCGCACTGGCAGCAGGTAAGTATGAAAATGCAAAGTGGGATAACCCCTTTAAAGGGAGTGTGTCATCAGAAAACGACCTGTTGTCTTTATGTTAAACGTTTTTTCCGAATTTCTGGTGATTTTGATTTTCTAGGCATGCAGGAGGAAGAAGATAAGATGTAGCCACTATCTGTAGAGAAAATGGTGGATCCTGTGTTATCTATACAGAGGTGATACCTATCATTGTCATCCTGCCTGTGATGATAATGAGATGGCTACAGAAAAGTTACCTGTCCAATAGCATACAGCAAGAGTGACATGAAACTAACCACATCTTCAGGCACAGTCACAGTATAGTGCTAAATAAATATACATAAGGCAGAGGTACAAATGATAGCAGAGGTGTACCCACCAAACCAGATGCCAGGAGCCCAATTTTGTATTGATAGAACCGCTGACCACTGAGGGCAGTGTATTATTGAGACTGGTTCTTTCTTGAATAAGGGGAGCGTTCCCCTCTCTTCTCACCAGTGACTGATATCTGCTATGTATCTACATGTATAGAAATACTGAAATCAATGTAAAGATGTCTCCTGTGAATGTGTCCTGCAGTGATTGTGCTGGTGAATTACAGGGGGTTGTGGATTTCTCATTAGTGGAAACCTGTAAAATGATCCAGGACAGGAATATTCCACATAAACTGCCATCAGTCTCCTCCATGTTCTAGACGACTTCATTCTTGTGTCCCCTCCGTTTCCTAGATGATGAGACCCGGCAGTTCTACCAGCAGCTCCGTCAGTATGAAGATCACTTCCTGAGGATGACGTATGAATATTTCCAGGATGATCTGCTCCACATCGTGGAGAACATGAGTCTTCTACCACTTCTGCATGAGCTACATTCCCGAAATCTCCCTGATACTGAGGTGAGAGGACATGAGCCGCCAGTGTTGTATATAAATGCCCCAAGTGATATCACGTGTTACAGGCACAGTTAACGTAATATTTATAGTGGTGGTTGATGCCCGCCACCGCTCCACTCTCTTTGGTGGGCATGGCTATCGCTGTGGTCACCTGCCTTATAGCTCCTGGATGCCAGAGGTCTGGACTCACAAACATTTCTCTCCTCCTACTCTGAGGACTCCAACTTCTGGAGTAGTTCATCTCTTTACTCCTAGTGTTGATCGCAAATATTCTAATTGGGAATTTTTATCACGAATATTGGCACTTCGAGAATTTGCGAATATCTAGAATATAGTGCTACATCTTCGTAATTGTGAATATTCTAGATTTTTTTCATCAGTACCCATGATCCCTCACTGCTTCTTGCTTGTGGGCCAATGAGAAGGCTGCAATATCATTGACTTTAGGAGTAAAGGTGATCGCAAATTTGAATATTGCCCCTGCAGCCCATTACTGTTTACTCCATCCAGGCTGTAGCCTGAATTTCTATGGCCATGCTTCTCCATACCTGAAGGGGCACATGCACCATGCACACATATCATCTACTCCAACTTATGGCAGATCTCCCTAGGGTATTTAAGGAAACAATGGTTTCTAGTGACTAGATTCCTGCAAAGGCGTGCTTGACCCTTCACTGCCTGACTTCCGCCTGATCTCTATACTGACCCTGAGCTGCCTGTTCTGACCTCGTACAGTTTAATAGATTACATGAATTCTGCCTGCCCTGTCCTTGGCATTCTCCAAATACAATCTTGCCTGATCGCTCAGTGCTCTGCCTCAGCATCTCCACAACTATTCCATAGATTTCTCTTTCTCTGGACAGCACATTATAGAGAAGACTGACATGTGCAGTGTGTTAACCCTTTGTGTTATGTGTCTGTGTATAACGCACCTTATGTCTAATCTTTCTTGTGTTCTAGAAATACCGGAGTCTAGAAGATGATAGAAGAAGATTGGCGCGGACTTTACTACAGGATATATATAACCTAGGAAGAGAAGCTGTGATAGTACTGTGGGTCAGTCTGTATGTATTACGGAGACATCAGGATTCCCCCGGCCTGGACAATATACTGGAAGAACTCCGTTATAGAGGTAACATCGTGTATGAGACGTGTCACCCATGAAATACAAGTCTTCATGACTTATGTTGTCCACAGTAATAAAGGTCTCCCTCTGGATTTATTAGGGATCTGAACCAAATTAGGAGTCTAGTCTGGTGTTTGAAGTTTACTGTAGGTCTTGCCTGTGGCCTGAATTGATTTGGATCTGGCTTAGGATTTGATGCCAAAACGAGCCACAGGTGATATAAAAAAATAGCCCAAAAGTTACTCAATGTGAACATGACAAACATGTATAAATGATGGAAGCAATTGCAGATGAGGATTCAGGGCCCCTCATGTAATGACCATCACAGTGTCCTCATAGTCACCACCACAATGCCCCTATATACTTTATCACTTACAAACAATCCCTTCTCAACTTCAAGTCCGCACTCACTGCTGCAAAACAGACCTACCTCACATCATATCTTCTCTGTCTCACAACCCTACAACGTTTTAACACTTGTTAACTCTCTTCTCCGTTCCCCAGTGCCTCCACCCTCACCCCTCATCTCAGCTGAGGACTATGCCACAGACGTTAGAGAAGCTTCAGCCTACAGTCCCCACAGTCCCTCTACACAACTACTCATTCCTCCCCCCCCCCCCCCAAACCTGCTTCTCCACCATTAGAGGAAAGCCTTTCCACCCTACTGTCCAGATCACATCTCACAGCAGCATGCCGGCAGCATGCACAGGGTCACATCACTAGGGCTGGCGAGTGCGATGTCTGAATAGTATAGCCGACAATGCGCACGCCAGCCAGCCCCATAATCTCATTTGTGTGGAACATCACACTTGGAAGTGTGAAACTCGCTCGGGCAGCCTAGGGGTGGAGCTTCAGCGAGGTGAGAGATCTCACAAACCCGAGGGGTCGAGCCCCACCCATAGTAAGTCCAGTCAGCGTAGCGCAGCAGGGCTGGCAGGCAGTGACTGAGTCACTCTGAAAATCTCTGATACTGCGCATGTAATGTCCTGTAGTGCCATTACCACTCTTTTGCACCTTGCTATTATCTTCTATATGCTGACTATGATCATCAAAATGTATTTTATGTCATCTCGGAATAATGTGCATATTCTCTCCTATGTAACTGTTTTATTTGATGTTATGTGACTGGTCCGCCAGCAGGTGGAAGCAAACACTTGGCAGATCATTAGCAGAGTCTGGAACTTTGTCTTCCAGTCTCTAACCCTCTCTCAGAGAGAGGAGAAGTTTTGTGTTAGTGAGTAGAGTTGAGCGAACCCAAACTGTAAAGTTAGGCACCCGGACCCGAACCCGAACATTTACGTAAAAGTTTGGGTTCGGCACTTTCTTGGCGCTTTTTGAAAGGCTGCACAGCAGCCAATCAACAAGCGTCATACTACTTGCCCCAAGAGGCCATCACAGCCATACCTACTAATGGCATGGCTGTGATTGGCCAGAGCAGCATGTGACCCAGCGTCTACTTAAGCTGGAGTCACGTAGCACCGCCCGTCACACTGCTCGGATTAGTGTAGGGATAGGCTGCAGCTGCTGTGAGGGAGAGATCAGGGAGAAATCTTATGAAGAACTGCTTCTTTACTCAGCGATCTACAGAAAATGTGTTTTGTGGGTGCAGTGCACAATTGTTTTAAGCCTGCCCTGAGCCAACTACTACTGAAAACGAACTTTTTTTCCTTCAGTTCGTCAATATCAATACATAATCGGCAGCCATTTTATGCAACGATAGTGCACCAGCACAGGATATCTGCAAGTCCAGAAATACTGCTTTGAAACACTGGAGTCTACCATGTAGATTGTAAGCCCTCACGGGCAGGGCCCTCTCTCCTATACCAGTTTGTAACTCATCTTGTTTATGATTAGTGCAATTGTCTGTATTATGTATGTGCACCCCTTATCATATGTACAGCGCTATGGAATGAATGGCACTTTAATAATAAATATTAATAAATAATAATTTAGGCCAGAAATAAAGCATTTTGCTTACTGGGGCGAAACCCCCCCCCCCCCCCATCTGTTTCATATAGTGCACATCTAAGATTAGACATGCATAAGTGAGTGCCACATTTAGGCCAGAAATACAGCTTTTTGCTTACTGGGGCATACTGGGGTGAAAAATAAAAATCTGCTTCATATAGTGCACATCTAGGATTAGACGTGCATAAGTAAGTGTCACATTTAGGCCAGAAATACAGCTTTTTGCTTACTGGGGCATACTGGGGTGAAAAATAAAAATCTGCTTCATATAGTGCACATCTAGGATTAGACGTGCATAAGTGAGTGTCACATTTAGGCCAGAAATACCACTTTTTTACTTACTGGGGTGAAAAAAAAAACACATCTGTTTAATATAGTGCACATCTAGGATTAGACATGCATAAGTGAGTGTCACATTTAGGCCAGAAATACAGCTTTTTGGTTACTGGGGTGAAAAAACCCTCTAATATACTGCACATCTGGGATTAGACATGCATAAGTGAGTGTCACATTTAGGCCAGAAATATGGCTTTTTGGTTACTGGGGTGAAAAAACCCTCTGATATACTGCATATCTGGGATTAGATGTGCATAAGTGACTGTCATATTTAGGCCACAAATACGGCTTTGTGCCTACTAGGGTGAAAAAACCCTCTGATGTACTGCACATCTGGGATTAGACATGCATAAGTGAGTGTCACATTTAGGCCACAATTACGGCTTTGTGCTTAGTGGGGTGAGAAAACCCTCTAATATACTGCATATCTGGCATGAGATGTGCATAAGTGACTGTCACATTTGGGCCACTAATACGTCTTTGTGCTTACTAGGGTGAAAAAACCCTCTGCTATACTGCACATCTGGGATTAGACATGCATAAGCGACTGTCACATTTAGGCCACAAAAACGGCTTTGTGCTTAGTGGGGTGAAAAAACCCTCTAATATACTGCATATCTGGGATTAGACGTGCATAAGTGAGTGTCACATTTAGGCCAGAAATACAGCTTTTTGCTTACTGGGGCATACTGGGGTAAAAACAAAAAAAAACATCTGTTTCATATAGTGCATATCTAGGATTAGAGATGGATAAGTGAGTGTCACATTTAGGCCAGAAATACGGCTTTTTGGTTACTGGGGTGAAAAAACCCTCTGATATACTGCACATCTGGGATTAGACTTACATAAGTGACTGTCACATTTAGGCCAGAAATACGGCTTTTTGCTTAATGGGGTGAAAAAACCCTCTGACATACTGCACATCTGGGATTAGACGTGCATAAGTAACTGTCACTTTTAGGCCAGAAATACGGCTTTGTGCTTACTGGGGTGAAAAACCCCTCTGATATACTGCACATCTAGGATTAGACATGCATAGGTGAGTGTCACATTTAGGCCACAAATACGGCTTTGTGCTTACTGGGGTGAAAAAACCCTCTAATATACTGCACATCTGGTATTAGACGTGTATAAGTGACTGTCACATTTAGGCCAGACATATGGCTTTTTGGTTACTGGGGTGAAAAAACCCTCTGATATACTGCATATCTTGGTTAGACGTGCATAAGTGAGTGTCACATTTAGGCCACAAATACGGCTTTGTGCTTACTGGGGTGAAAAAACCCTCTAATATACTGCACATCTGGGATTAGACATGCATAAGTGACTGTCACATTTAGGCCACAAATACGACTTTGTGCTTACTGGGGTGAAAAAACCCTCTGATATACTGCATATCTGGGATGAGATGTGCATAAGTGACTGTCACATTTAGGCCACTAAAACGTCTTTGTGCTTAATGGGGTGAAAAAACCCTCTGATATACTGCACATCTGGGATTAGACATGCATAACTGACTGTCACATTTAGGCCATAAATACGGCTTTGTGCTTACTGGGGTGAAAAAACCCTCTGCTATACTGCATATCTGGGATGAGATGTGCATAAGTGACTGTCACATTTAGGCCACTAAAACGTCTTTGTGCTTAATGGGGTGAAAAAACCCTCTGATATACTGCAGATCTGGGATTAGACATGCATAACTGACTGTCACATTTAGGCCATAAATACGGCTTTGTGCTTACTGGGGTGAAAAAACCCTCTGCTATACTGCACATCTGGGATTAGACGTGTATAAGTGACTGTCACATTTAGGCCACAAATACGACTTTGTGCTTAGTGGGGTGAGAAAACCCTCTAATATACTGCATATCTGGGATTAGACGTGCATAAGTGAGTGTCATATTTAGGCCAGAAATACAGCTTTTTGCTTACTGGGGCATACTGGGGTAAAAAACAAACAAAAAACATCTGTTTCATATAGTGCACATCTAGGATTAGACATGCATAAGTGAGTGTCACATTTAGGCCAGAAATACGGCTTTTTGCTTAATGGCGTAAAAAAACCATCTGACATACTGCACATCTGGGATTAGACGTGCATAAGTGAGTGTCATATTTAGGCCAAAAATACGGCTTTGTGCTTACTGGGGTGGAAAAACCCTCTAATATACTGCACATCTGGGATCAGACATGCACAAGTGACTGTCACATTTTGGCCAGAAATACGACTTTGTGCTTACTGGGGTGAAAAAACCCTCTGATATACTGCATATCTGGGATGAGATGTGCATAAGTGACTGTCACATTTAGGCCACTAATACGTCTTTGTGCTTAATGGGGTGAAAAAACCCTCTGCTATACTGCACATCTGGGATTAGACATGCATAAGTGACTGTCACATTTAGGCCAGGAATACGGCTTTTTGGTTACTGGGGTGAAAAAACCCTCTGCTATACTGCACATCTGGGATTAGACGTGCATAAGTGACTGTCACATTTTGGCCACAAATTCGTCTTTGTGCTTACTGGGGTGAAAAAACCCTCTAATATACTGCACATCTGGGATTAGACATGCATAAGTGACAGTCACATTTAGGCCAGAAATATGACTTTTTGCTTACTGGAGTTAAAAAACCCTCTGATATACTGCACATCTGGGATTAGAGGTGCATAAATTACTGTGAAATTTAGGCCACAAATACCGCTGTCATATAGAGTTAAAAAAAAAAAATTGAGTGCAATACCCTACATCAGTGTTTTTATTGCTGGTTAATTGTTTTTAACAGACTTTACCACTTTTTACTTTGCTTGGTGAATGCTAACTATGATAAACATCTAATAAGGGACGCGGTCATATGGTCGTGGTGGTGGTGTTGGTGGAGCCTCTGGTGCAGGGAGAGGACGTGGCCGTTCTGCCACAGCTACACGTCCTACTGAACCAACTACCTCAGGTCTCAGTAGCTTCCAGAATCTACAGCGATATTTGGTCGGGCCTACTGCCGTTCTAAGGATGGTAAGGCCTGAGCAAGTACAGGCGCTAGTCAATTGGGTGTCCGACAGTGGATCCAGCACGTTCACATTATCTCCCACCCAGTCTTCTGCAGAAAGCGCACAGGTGGCGCCTGAAACCCATCAGTCTGTCACATCACCCCCGTGCATATCGGGGAACCTGTCTGTACCTCAAGTTATGCTGTTTGAAGACTCTGCTGGCAGGGTTTCCCAAGGTCATCCACCTAGCCCTTCCCCAGGGGTGGAAGACATAGAATGCACTGACGCACAACCACTTATGTTTCCTGTTGAGGACATGGGAATACCACCTCAGCACATCTCTGATAGAGATGTCGCGAACATCAAATTTTCCGTTCGCGAACGGCGATGGCGAATTTCCGCAAATGTTCGCGAACGGGTGAACCGCCATAGACTTCAATAGGCAGGCGAATATTAAAACCCACAGGGACTCTTTCTGGCCACAATAGTGATGGAAAAGTTGTTTCAAGGGGACTGTTGTTGCAGCGGCCAGAAAAATTTATGTTTTCCAGGCAGAAAGTGCCCTAAAACATTGCGGCTTGAACCCTAGTTGGTGGCAGATAAGTCACGCAAGTCATCCGGCATTCAGAGATAAAATACAGCAGCGTGTGGACCATTTTTAGCCCAAGGCAGCTCATCTCATCAGGCCTTTTTTTGTCAAATGTATCCCTTCGGGATCCATCCCTCATTCATCTTAATAAAGGTGAGGTAATCTAGACTTTTTTTTACCTAGGCGACTTCTCTTCTCAGTGACAATACCTCCTGCTGCACTAAAGGTCCTTTCTGAAAGGACACTTGAAGCAGGGCAGGCCAGAAGTTCTATTGCAAATTGGGATAGCTCAGGCCACAGGTCAAGCCTGCACATCCAGTAGTCAATGGGTTCATCGCTCCTCATAGTGTCGATATCTGCAGTTAAGGCAATGTAGTCTGCTACCTGTCTGTCGAGTCATTCTCTGAGGGTGGACCCCGAAGGGCTGTGGCAATGCGTAGGACTTAAAAAGCTCTGCATGTCCTCCATCAACAACACATCTGTAAAATGTCCTGTCCTTGCCGGCGTGGTCGTGGTAGGAAGAGGATTACTTTCACCTCTTCCCCTGTTAGATTCCCGTTGTGCTGTGACATTACCCTTATACGCTGTGTAAAGCATACTTTTTAATTTATTTTGGAACTGCTGCATCCTTTCCGACTTCTGGTAATTTGGTAACATTTCAGGCACTTTCTTCTTATACCGGGGGTCTAGTAGCATGGCCACCCAGTACAGGTCGTTCTCCTTCAGCCTTTTTATAGGAGGGTCCCTCAACAGGCACGACAGCATGAAAGACCCCATTTGCACAAGGTTGGATGCCGAGCTCCTCATGTCCCGTTCCTCGTCCTCACTGATCTCACTGAAGGTCTGTTCTTCCCCCCAGCCACGTACAACACCACGGGTACCAGATAGGTGACAACGAGCACCCTGGGATGCCTGCTGTGGTTGGTCTTTCTCCTCCTCAAAGCCACATTCCTCCTCTGACTCCTCTTCCTCAGACTCCTCTTCCAGCGTTGCCGCAGGTCCAGCAAGCGATACAGATAAGGCTGTTTCTGGTGGTGATGATGGTGACCACAACTCTTCCTCTTCACGCTCATCTACGGCTTGATCCAGCACTCTTTGCAGGGCACGCTCCAGGAAGAAAACAAATGGGATGATGTCGCTGATGGTGCCTTCGGTGCGACTGACTAGGTTTGTCACCTCCTCAAAAGGACACATGAGCCTACAGGCATTGCGCATGAGCGTCCAGTAACGTGGCAAAAAAATTCCCAGCTCCGCAGAGGCTGTCCTAGCACCCCGGTCATACAAATACTCGTTGATGGCTTTTTCTTGTTGGAGCAGGCGGTCGAACATTAGGATTGTTGAATTCCAACGTGTCGGGCTGTCGCAAATCAAGCGCCTCACTGGCATGTTGTTTCGGCGCTGAATGTCTGAAAAGTGCGCCACGGCCGTGTAGGAACGCCTTAAATGGCCACACACCTTCCTAGTCTGCTTGAGGACGTCCTGTAAGCCTGGGTACTTATGCACAAAGCATTGTACAATGAGATTACACACATGTGCCATGCACGGCACATGTGTCAACTTGCCCAAATTCAATGCCGCCAACAAATTGCTTCCGTTGTCACACACCACTTTGCCGATCTCCAGTTGGTGCGGAGTCAGCCACTGATCCACCTGTGCGTTCAGGGCGGACAGGAGTGCTGGTCCGGTGTGACTCTCTGCTTTCAGGCAAGTCAACCCCAAGACGGCGTGACACTGTCGTATCCGGGATGTGGAATAGCCCCTGGGGAGCTGGAGGTGTGCAGTTGATGTAGAGCAAGACGCAGCAGCAGAAGAGAACTCAGCCGAGGAGGTTAGTGAGGAGGATGGAGTAGGAGGAGTAGAGGAGGTGGCAGCAGGCCTGCCTGCAAGTCGTAGCGGTGTCACCAACTCCTCTGCAGAGCCACGCATTCCATGCTTGGCAGCCGTCAGCAGGTTTACCCAATGCGCAGTGTAGGTGATATACCTGCCCTGACCGTGCTTTGCAGACCAGGTATCAGTGGTCAGATGGACCCTTGCCCCAACACTGTGTGCCAGACATGCCATGTCTTCCTTTTGCACAATAGAGTACAGGTTGGGGATTGCCTTTTGTGAAAAGAAATTTCGGCCGGGTACCTTCCACTGCGGTGTCCCAATAGCTACAAATTTTTTGAAGGCCTCAGACTCCACCAGCTTGTATGGTAAAAGCTGGTGGGCTAAGAGTTCCGACAAGCCAGCTGTCAGACGCCGGGCAAGGGGGTGACTCTGTGACATTGGCTTCTTACGCTCAAACATGTCCTTGACAGACACCTGGGCAGATGAGCAGGAACTGCTCAAGGCGAGAGGCGGAGTGGCGGGTGGTTGAGAGGAGGCAAGGAGGACAGCAGTGGTTGACGTGGCTGAAGATGCTGGACCAGGAGGAGGATGGTGGTTTTGAGTTTGTGTGCTGCTTGTACTCATGTGTTGATCCCATAGGTGTTTGTGATGTGAGATCATGTCCCTTTGCAAAGCAGTTGTACCTAGGTGGGTGTTGGACTTCCCACGACTCAGTTTCTTTTGGCACAGGTTGCAAATGGCATCGCTGTTATCAGAGGCAGACACACAAAAAAAATGCCACACTGCTGAGCTTTGCAATGATGGCATTCTGGTGGTGCCCTCCCTGCACAACCAAGTGTGCACTGCACAATCAAGTGTGCACTGCGCAACGCCATCTGTGGCAAGGTCCACCTAACCACAGATACGTGGACCAGTAAGCACGGCCAGGGACGCTATATCTCCCTAACTGCACACTGGGTAAATGTAGTGGCGGCTGGGCCCCAGGCGGAGAGCTGTTTGGCGTACGTCCTTCCGCCGCCAAGGATCGCAGGGCATCATTCTTTGCCTCCTGTTGCCTCCTCTTCCTACTCTGCTTCCTCCTCCTTTTCTACCACCTCCTCATCCGGTCAGCGACAGACCTTCACCACCAACTTCAGCACAGCCAGGGGTAAACGTCAGCAGGCCGTTCTGAAACTGATGTGTTTGGGGGACAGGCCCCACACCGCGCAGGAGTTGTGGCGGGGTAGAACAACAGACCGACGAGTGGTTGCTGCCAGTGAGCCTCAAGCCCGGCCTCGTGGTGTGCGATAATGGGCAAAATCTCGTTGCAGCTCTGGGACTAGCCGGTTTGACGCACATCTCTTGCCTGACATGTGCTGAATTTGGTGGTGCAGAAATTCATTCACAACTACCCCGACATGTCAGAGCTGCTGCATAAAGTGCAGGCCGCCTGTGCGCGCTTCCGGCGTTCTCATCCTGCCGCCGCTCGGCTGTCTGCTCTACAGCGTAACTTCGGCCTTCCCGCTCACCGCCTCATATGCGACGTGCCTACCAGGTGGAACTCCACCTTGCACATGCTGTCCAGACTGTGCAAGCAGCAACAGGCCATAGTGGAGTTTCAGTTGCAGCACGCACGGGTGAGTCGCACTGCGGAACAGCACCACTTCACCACCAATGACTGGGCCTCCATGCGAGACCTGTGTGGCTTGTTGCACTGTTTTGAGGAGATGACGCCGTTATCAGCGTTACAATACCACTTCTATGTCTCCTTGAGAAAACACTTAGGGCGATAATGGAAGAGGATGTGGCCCAGGACGAGGAGGAGGAAGAGGGGTCATCTCTAACACTTTCAGGCCAGTCTTTTAGAAGTGGCTCAAAGGGAGGTTTTTTGAAACAGCAGAGGCCAGGTACAAATTTGGCCAGCCAGGGCCCACTACTGGAGGACGAGGAGGAGGAGGATGAGGAGGAGGATGGGGATGAAGCATGTTCACAGCAGGGTGGCACCCAACGCAGCTCAGGCCCATCAATGGTGCATGGCTGGTGGGATACGGAGGACGCAGACAATACGCCTCCCACAGAGGACAGCTTGTCCTTACCTCTGGGCAGCCTGGCACACATGAGCGACTACATGCTATGCTGCAGTGCCTGCACAACGACAGCAGAGTTGCCCACATTTTAACGTGTGCTGACTACTGGGTGGCCACCCTGCTGGATCCCCATTACAAAGACAATGTGCCGTCCTTAATTCCCTCACTGAAGCGTGATCGGAAGATGCGCGACTACGGGCTCACGCTGGTAGACGCGCTCCTGAGAGCATTCCCGACTGACATCGGGGGACAAGTGGAAGCAGAAGGCAAAGGCAGGGGAGGAAGAGGTCGCCAATGCAGCTGTGTCAGCGCCAGTGTCACGGCTGAGGATGGGGAAAACCCTCAGCCGTGCAATGCCAGATGATGGTAGTCGCTGCTCGACCAGGGAGACAGAATTAGGGAGCAGATCACCCCCTAGCGCATCCCTAGTCTAAGGAGACTCCATGTCCTCATTGCTTAACTGCAACTGGCATCACGACTACTTGCTCTACAAGAGGGCAAGGGATACCCCAGACGCTGGGAATGGGTCACGATCAATTGGCGTCACGATCGCGGACGTGAGCATCACACGCACACCACAAGGCCTCAACCACCACCCACCTCCACACACACTTATTGCCCCAGAAGTCTCAGACAGTGGGGGCTAAGCAGCGCAGAAACTGGGATCTTTGTCAGCCAGTGCAGCCGGCAGTTTGTGTATTGGAGCTAGCTGCAAGCGTTTAAAGAATAGCTGGGCTACACTGGCCCACTGGGAAGTTTCCCGGTACAATACATTGCCAATCCGCCTATACTGTTGACCACTCCCTTCTCTTACAAACTCTTTCATTACTTGTCATCACAGAGCTGAGCCTCTCCTGGATCACATCATACCTCACATACTGGACATTTAGTGTCTCCCACACCACCTCCTCATCTCGTCCCCACTCTGTTGGTGTCCCTTAAGGCTCTGTCTTAGGACCCCTGCTCTTATCAATTTACACCTTTGGCCAGGGACAGCTTGTGGAGTCCCATGGATTTCAGTATCACTTTTATGCTTCACACATTTACCTCTCTTTTCCAGACATCACCACCTTGCTATTAAGAATTACACAATGCATATCTTCTATATCTTCTTTCTGCTCTCGCTTTCTAAAATTAACAGGGATAAAACAGAATTTATCATGTTTCCCCCCCCCCAACAGACCTATCATGGTCAATGGCTACACACACTCCTGGGTCAACCAAGTCCTCACAAATCATTCAAACCACACATCCAAGCCCATCACCAGCCAGCAATTCACCTGCCACCTCCAACTCAAAAACATCTCTTGAATTCACATATTCCTCAACCATGAGTCTGCAAAAAATGTAGTGCATGCCCTCATCATCTCCCACCTAGAATACTGTAACACACTCCTCTTAGTCCTCTATGGCCTTCCATCTAGCACCCTGACACCCCTCCAATACATTCTCAACTCTGCTGCCAGGCTAATCCACCTCTCCCCCATTACTACTTTGCCATTCCCTTCTGGCCCCCCATTGGCCAGCGAATAGTTTAAAATACTAACAAGTAGACAATAGGCCATCCACAACCTGTCACCTCCATACATCTCTTAGCTACTTTCCCAATACATCACACGTAATCCCTGATCCTCACAAGACCTCCTTCTCTTATCACCTCTTCCCACATTCACTGCCAAGATTTCTCCCGTGCATCCCCTATACTCTTGAATTTTCTACCCCAACATATCAGACTTTCACCTGCAGTGGAAACTTTCAAAAGAAACCTGAAAACCCACCTCTTCAGACAAGCCTACAACCTACTGTAACCCTGCTGCCACTATACCGCTATGACCAACTTTACTCTTGCCTACTGTGTCCTTCTCCCATACCTTATAGATCAGGGGTGCACAACCTTTTCTGGTTGGGGGCCAGATTGTCAGCCTGAACCAATTCCAAGGGCCGAAAATAAAACTTAAAGGGGTATTACCAACTGAAATACTATATTTATAGCATATTGAACATGCAGTATATATCGTTAATGTCTAGTTACACTTCTAGTACTCCCATCCAATGGGAGAATACATGAAAGATACATGTGAGTTGACACAAAACATTGACATACATGTATGTTACCACATGGTGGGGGCCGCACAGAATGGTATCAAGAGCGACATGTGGCCCCTGGGCCGTAAGTTGTACACCCCTGTTGTAGATGGTAAGACCTCACGGGCAGGGTCCTCTCTCCTTCTGTACCAGTCTGAAACTCGTCTTGTTGATGGTTATTGCAATTGTTTTCTATTATGTATGTATACCCCTTATCATATCTGCAGTGCCATGGAATGAATGGCGCTATAATAATGATACTACAGCACCCTCATAGTAACGACCATAGGGCTCCTTCATACATACAGTATACATTACAATGCCAGGACATGCAATGACCACCACAATGTGACCATACACAGTGACTAGCACAGTGTGGGGGACATGGACACTATTTCACAGCTGTACATTTAGGACCATTAGACCTTGTCCGTCCTGTATAATGTGATATTTCCTGTACATTATATGTGTACATCCAGCACTGATGACGTCTGTATCATTTCTTATTAGGTGACACTCTGGTGGAGCAAATCCTGCTGGATGAACATGGACACCAACTGTCCCCACAACTCAAAGGTAAGTGAGATTTATATAGACCTATTATAATAAAACTGCTCATAGTTTACATTACATTCCACCTGTCTCATAGAACATGGTGTTTGGACTACAGCAGTGTCACGGGGTAGAGTCACGGGAATCAAGATAGAGCGGAGGTGCACCCCCTGAGCTGCCACCCGGTCCCCTGTCCCTGCCTACTTGCACCACCCGCCCTAGGTGACGGAGCGCAACTGGGCGACAGTCCCTAACCTACTAAATGCATTTAACCTGTGCCCAGACTGTGCACAGTCTAGAGGTAAATGAATCTGCCTGTGAGTTGAGTGAGGATACAGAGGGATTAGAACTAAAGCGAGGATGTAAACCACTGTTACAAAAAAAAGGAGACACCCCCGTGGAAGAATTAACCCGATTGTTAATGGCGAATTCTGCCAACGGGAGTTATCTCACCCATCAGGAATTGATTATGTGATACATAGCACCTTGCCTGATTTAACCGTTACGTCTGCCCATTGGTCTGTGGATGGAAAGCAGACGAAAAGGACAAAGAGATGTCGCATCTTCTAAAAAAAGCCCTCCAAAAGCTAGAAACAAACTGAACGCCTCTATCAGAGATGATATTCTCAGGGAAGCCATGCAGACGTACCACATGTTCAATGAACAATGATGCTAAGGTCTTTGCATCAAGGAGCTTACTTAAAGGAACAAAGTGTACCATCTTGCTAAAACGGTCAACCACAACCCACACCACTGACTTCCCCTCAGAGAGGGGAAGATCAGAAATAAAATCCATGTGGAGATGTGAGATCATGGCTTACAGGGAATGGGTAGTGGTTGTAGTTCACCAGCGGGATGTGTTCTTGGGGTCTTAGACCGGGCACAAGCATCGCAAGCTAAAACATAAGACCGTACATCTTTAGACAAAGTGGGCCACCAGAAAGACCTCAGCAGCAATTCCTTAGTGGCAGCAATACCTGGATGACCACAGAGCACAGAGTCATGACATTCACCCAATAATTGAACACGAAAGCATTCAGGAACAAACAACTTATCTGCCGGTGTTTGTGAAGGAGCAAGTTGCTGAGCCTGTTGAATCTCAGAGGAAAGATCCACAGAAACTGCTGCGACAAAGATGTTTGTTGGCAAGATGGGTTCCGGGGGGGTATCAGGAGGTTGGACGGCATTAACCCCTTAAGGACATAGGGCGTACAGGTACGCCCTTGTGCCCTGGTACTTAAGGACACAGGGCGTACATGTACGCCCTGTGTATTTCCGATCACTGCCGTGCGGCTGGCAGTGATCGGAACCCGGTGCCTGCTCAAATCATTGAGCAGGCACCTAGGCTAAATGCGCGGGGGGGTCACGTGACCCCCCCCATGTCGGCGATCGCGGCAAACCGCAGGTCAATTCAGACCTGCGGTTTGCTGCGATCTCTGCAGTTTCTGATCCCCGCGGTCCCTGACCGCGGGGATCAGAAACTTTAGTATTCCTGAAATATATCTGTATCCCCCCCCCCCCCTGCACCCCTGAGTGATTTTTGCCTGGTGGGAGGTGCAGGGGGAGGGTTGCTGGCGGTGCGGCAGGCGGGATCGCGATCCCCTGCCCGCCTCCCATTGAATAATCGTTGGTGTCTAGTGGGTATACCAGGGTGCCAGCACATTGCTGGCACCCTGGTATAAACGGCTGACATCTGTGCTGCGATGTCAGCCGTTTAACCCTTTCCATACCGCGGTCCGTACGGACCGCTGTATGGAAAAGCTTAACAGCGCAGGGAGCTCCCTCCCTCTCCCATCGGGGGGCTGCTGTGCCTTTGCAGCCCCCCGAATGGAGAGGGAGAGAGCTCCCAGGCAGCCCCCCGAAGCCCCGTCCTTACCCTTCCCCGTCTGCGCAGTTCTGACCACTACTGAGCAGACGGGGAAGGTTCCCATGGCAACAGGACGCCTTCTCAGGCGTCCTGCTGTCCATGGTGCTGAACAGATCTGTGCTAAAAGGCATAGATCTGTTCTGACAAAGTGTAAAATACAGTACAGTACAATATATATTGTTCTGTACTGTATTGTACAGACATCAGACCCACTGGATCTTCAAGAACCAAGTGGGTCTGGGTCAAAAAGAAAGTGAAAAAAAGTGAAAATAAAGTAAAAATCAAAAAACACATTTATCACTGATTAAAAAAATAAAATAAAATTCCCTACACATGTTTGGTATCGCCGCGTCCGTAACGACCTGATCTATAAAATGGTCATGTTACTTTACCCAAACGGTGAACGCCATAAAAATTAAAAATAAAAAACTATGATGAAATTTAAATTTTGCCCACCTTACTTCCCAAAAAAGGTAATAAAAGTGATCAAAAAAGTTGTATGTACGCCAAAATTGTAACAATCAAACCGTCATCTCATCCCGCAAAAATCATACCCTACCCAAGATAATCGCCCCAAAACTGAAAAAACTATGGCTCTTAGACTATGGAAACACTAAAACATGATTTTTTTTGTTTCAAAAATCATTGTGTAAAACTGACATAAATAAAAAAAAAGTATACATATTAGGTATCGCCGCGTCCGTATTGACCGGCTCTATAAAAATATCACATGACCTAGCCCCTCAGGTGACCACTGTAAAAAAAAAAAAAAAAAAAAAAAGTGTAAAAAAAGCAATTTTTTTGTCATCTTACGTCACAAAAAGTGTAATAGCAAGCGATCAAAAAGTCATATGCACCCCAAAATAGTGCTAATAAAACCGTAATCTCATCCCGCAAAAAATGAGACCCTACTTAAGATAATCGCCCAAAAACTGAAAAAACTATGGCTCTTAGACTATGGAGACACAAAAACTTTTTTTTGTTTTAAAAATTAATTCATTGTGTAAAACTTACATAAATAAAAATAATTGTATACATATTAGGTATTGCCGCGTCCGTGACAACCTGCTCTATAAAATTACCACATGATCTAACCTGTCAGATGAATGTTGTAAATAACAAAAAAAAAACTGTGCCAAAAAAGCTATTTCTTGTTACCTTGCCGCACAAAAAGTGTAATATAGAGCAACCAAAAATCATATGTACCCTAAACTAGTACCAACAAAACTGCCACCCTATCCCATAGTTTCTAAAATGGGGTCACTTTTTGGGAGTTTCTACTCTAGGGGCGCATCAGGGGGGCTTCAAATGGGACATGGTGTAAAAAAAAAACAGTCCAGCAAAATCTGCCTTCCAAAAACCGTATGGCATTCCTTTCCTTCTGCGCCCTGTCGTGTGCCCATACAGCAGTTTACGACCACATATGGGGTGTTTCTGTAAACTACAGAATCAGGGCCATAAATAATGAGTTTTGTTTGGCTGTTAACCCTTGCTTTGTAACTGGAAAAAAAATATTAAAATGGAAAATCTGCCAAAAAAGTGAAATTTTGAAATTGTATCTCTATTTTCCATTAAATCTTGTGCAACACCTAAAGGGTTAACAAAGTTTGTAAAAACAGTTTTGAATACCTTGAGGGGTGTAGTTTCTTAGATGGGGTCACTTTTATGGAGTTTCTACTCTAGGGGTGCATCAGGGGGGCTTCAAATGGGACATGGTGTAAAAAAAAAAACAGTCCAGCAAAATCTGCCTTCCAAAAACCGTATGGCATTCCTTTCCTTCTGCGCCCTGTCGTGTGCCCATACAGCAGTTTACGACCACATATGGGGTGTTTCTGTAAACTACAGAATCAGGGCCATAAATAATGAGTTTTGTTTGGCTGTTAACCCTTGCTTTGTAACTGGAAAAAAAATATTAAAATGGAAAATCTGCCAAAAAAGTGAAATTTTTAAATTGTATCTCTATTTTCCATTAAATCTTGTGCAACACCTAAAGGGTTAACAAAGTTTGTAAAAACAGTTTTGAATACCTTGAGGGGTGTAGTTTCTTAGATGGGGTCAGTTTTATGGAGTTTCTACTCTAGGGGTGCATCAGGGGGGCTTCAAATGGGACATGGTGTCAAAAAACCAGTCCAGCAAAACCTGCCTTCCAAAAACCATATGGCGCACCTTTCACTCTACGCCCCGCTGTCTGGCCGTACAGTAGTTTACGGCCACATATGGGGTGTTTCTGTAAACGGCAGAGTCAGGGCAATAAAGATACAGTCTTGTTTGGCTGTTACCCTTGCTTTGTTAGTGAAAAAAATGGGTTAAAATGGAAAATTAGGCAAAAAAATGTAATTCTCAAATTTCATCCCCATTTGCCAATAACTCTTGTGCAACACCTAAAGGGTTAACGAAGTTTGTAAAATCAGTTTTGAATACCTTGAGGGGTGTAGTTTATATAATGGGGTCATTTTTGGGTTGTTTCTATTATGTAAGCCTTGCAAAGTGACTTCAGAGTTGTAGTGGTCCCTAAAAATTGGGTTTTTGTAAATTTCTGAAAAATCTCAAGATTTGCTTCTAAACTTCTAAGCCTTGTAACATCCCCAAAAAATAAAATATCATTCCCAAAATAATTCAAACATGAAGTAGACATATGGGGAATGTAAAGTCATCACAATTTTTAGGGGTATTACTATGTATTACAGAAGTAGAGAAACTGAAACTTTGAAATTTGCAAATTTTTAAAAAATTTTGTTAAATTAGGTATTTTTTGGTGCAAAAAAAATTATTTTTTTGACTTCATTTTACCAGTGTCATGAAGTACAATATATGACGAAAAAACAATCTGAGAACGGCCTGGATAAGTCAAAGCGTTTTAAAGTTATCAGCACTTAAAGTGACACTGGTCAGATTTGCAAAAAATGGCCTGGTCCTAAGGTGTAATAAGGCTGTGTCCTTAAAGGGTTAAAACTCAGAGACAAGGCATCTGCCTTAACATTTTTACTTCCTGGTCTGAAAGTAACAGAAAAGTTAAAACGAGTAAAAAACAGGGCCCATCTGGCTTGTCTAGGATTAAGGCGTTTGGCCGCTTCAAGAAACACTAAGTTCTTATGATCAGTTAGAACAGTAACATGGTGTCTAGCCCCTTCTAAAAAATGCCTTTACTCCTCAAATGCCCATTTAATTGCCAGTAACTCGCGGCTTCCAATATCGCAATTTCTCTCCGAAGGAGAGAACTTGCGAGAGACGAAGGCGCATGGCCTTTAATTAGTGAGGTTAGAGGACCGCTGTAAAAGGACGGCCCCCACCCCATCCTCTGAGGCATCAATCTCCACCACATATTGTACTTCATGACACTGGTAAAATGAATTAAAAAAAATACATTTTTATTTATAAAAAAATACCAAATTTACCAAAAATTGATAAAAAAAATTGCAAATTTCCAAGTTTCAATTTCTCTACTTCTATAATACATAGTAATACCTCCAAAAATAGTTATTACTTTACATTCCCCATATGTCTACTTCATGTTTGGATCATTTTAGAAATTATATTTTATTTTTTGGGGATGTTACAAGGCTTAGAAGTTTAGAAGCAAATCTTGAAATTTTTCAGAAATTTTCAAAAACCCAGTTTTTAGGGACCAGTTCAGGTCTGAAGTCACTTTGCGAGGCTTATATAATAGAAACCACCCAAAAATGACCCCATTCTATAAACTACCCCCCTCAAGATATTCAAAACTGATTTTACAAACTTTGTTAACCCTTCAGGTGTTCCACAAGAATTAATGGAAAATAGAGATACAATTTCAAAATTTCACTTTTTTGGCAGATTTTCCTTTTTAATAATTTTTTTCCAGTTACAAAGCAAGGGTTAACAGCCAAACCAAACTCAATATTTATGGCCCTGATTCTGTAGTTTACAGAAACACCCCATATGTTGTCGTGAACTACTGTATGGGCACACGGCAGGGCGCAGAAGGAAAGGAATGCCATACGGTTTTTGAAAGGCAGATTTTGCTGGACTGGTTTTTTGGACACCACGTCCCATTTGAAGCCCCCCTGATGCACCCCTAGAGTAGAAACTCCAAAAAAGTGGCCCCATTTTAGAAACTACGGGATAGGGTGGCAGTATTGTTGATACTAGTTTAGGGTACATATGATTTTTGGTTGCTCTATATTACACTTTTTGTGAGGCAAGGTGACAAGAAATAGCACCGTTTTGGCACCGTTTTTATTTTTTGTTATTTACAACATTTATCTGACAGGTTAGATCATGTGATATTTTTATAGACCAGGTTGTCACGGATGCGGCGATATCTAATATGTATACCTTTTTTTATTTATGTAAATTTTACACAATGATTTCATTTTTGAAGCAAAAAAAAATCATGTTTTAGTGTTTCCATAGTCTGAGAGCCATAATTTTTTAAGTTTTTGGGCGATTACCTTGGGTAGGGTATGATTTTTGCGGGATGAGATGACGGTTTTATTGGCACTATTTTGGGGTGCTTGTGACTTTTTGATGGCTTGCTATTACACTTTTTGTGATGTAAGGTGACAAAAAAATGGTTTATTTAGCACAGTTTTTATTTTTTATTTTTTACGGTGTTCATCTGAGGGGTTAGGTCATGTGATATTTTTATAGAGCCGGTCGATACGAACGCGTCGATACTAAATATGTATACTTTGTTTTTATTTATGTAAGTTTTACACAATAACATATTTTTTAAAACAAAAAAAATTATGTTTTAGTGTCTCCATATTCTGAGCCATAGTTTTTGTATTTTTTGGGTGATTGTCTCAGGTAGGGGCAAATTTTTTGCTGGCAAATTTTTTGCAGGATGAGGTGACGGTTAGATTGGTACTATTTTGGTGGGCAAACGCATTTTTGATTGCTTGCTGTTGTACTTTTTGTGATGTAAGGTGACAAAAAAATGGTTTATTTAGCACAGTTTTTATTTTTTACGGTGTTCATCTGAGGGGTTAGGTCATGTGATATGTTTATAGAGCCGGTTGATACGGACGCGGTGATACCTAATATGTATACTTTTTTTTTCCCCTACTTTTTTACCAATTTTTTTTAACTTTATTTAGGGAAAATGACGTTTTTGTTTATTTTTACTTGAAACTTTTAATTTTTGGGGGGGAAAACTTAATTTTTCAACTTTTTTTTTCTTCTTTCTCCTTTGTCCCACTTTGGGACTTGAACTTTTAGTGGTCTAATCCTTTACAATGCATTCAAATACTTCTGTATTGGAATGCATTGGCTGTATGAGTAATACAGTGAGTATTACTCATACAGCTTCCGGCCTGTGAGATCCAGGGGGCTGGATCTCACAGGTTCGTCACCGGAAGGCATTGCGCTGCCTTCCATGCCATTGGGTCCCCCCCACAGCTGCATGGGGACCTGATGGCACCGCCCGCCGCAACCGCAGGTAAAAGCCGCAAACTGCAGGTCTGGTTTTTAAACTTAGGACGTACTGGTACGTCCCGAGTCCTTAAGGACTCGGCAAACGTGGCATACCGGTACGTCCTAAGTCCCTACGGGGTTAAGGAGGATGGTCTTACCCAGTCTTGGATAGCCTGAACCTTACTGGGATCCATTTTAAATGATGAGGAGTAAGAATATAGCCAAGATAGGGGATCTCTTGAACTCCAAATAGACATTTCTCTAATTTAACAGACAAATGGTTCTTCCTGAGGATTTTAAGAACCAGTCTGATGTGAGACACATGAGAATCCCAGTCAGGTGAAAAGACAAGAATATCATCGAGATAAACAATCATAACTTTGCCAATAAGTTCTCTAAAAATATCATTCATGAAATTCTGAAACACAGCTGGGGCATTGCAAAGACTGAATGGCTTAACCAGATACTCAGTGTCCCTCTGGAGTATTAAAAGCAGTTTTGCACTCATCTCCCTCCTTAATACTAACTAGGTTATAAGCTCCTCTCAAATCAAATTGAGAAAACCAAGAAGCACCCAAAATCTGGTTAAACAAATCAGGAATCAACGGGATGGAATACTGATTCCTAATAGTAATTTTATTCAAATTTCTGTAGTCAATGCAGGGCTTGAGACCACCGTCTTTCTTTTTAATGAAAAAGAATCCTGCTCCCAGGGGAGAGGTGGAGGGCCTAATTTGTCCCTTCTTGAGACTCTCCTGGATGTAGTCTTTCATGGACTTGTGCTCAGGACCGGACAGATTATAAATCCGTCCTTTAGGAAATTTGGACTCAGGTATCAAGTCAATAACACAGTCATAAGACCTATGGGGAGGGAGAGTATCTGTCTCAGTGGTGGATAATCAGCAATAAAATGAGGAATATCTGATGAGACCCCAGCTTGAACTACGGTTAAGCAAGAATTACAGTTAGGCCCCCATCTCTCTAACTTGCCCGAACTCTAGTTAATGACCGGATTGTGTTGGTGAAGCCAGGGCATACCAAGGACTACCTGAACTGGAAGATTCTCTAAAACAAAGAAGGAACATTTCTCAGAGTGGCAGATCCCTACAGATAGGGTAACCTCCAGAGTACAGAGTTTTACTGTGCCCCCTTCCAGGGGGGTAGAATCGATGGCGACAACCTGGATCGGGGTGGGTAATTCGAATGTAGGAAGTCCCATCTGATCAACAAATTTGTAATCAATAAAACTAAAATCTGACCCTGAATCCACAAAGGCATTTCCTGACCCCTTTAAGACCCCAAAGGCAATAGAAACCGGCAGCAATAGTTTACTTCTTACCACCTCTGGGAGTACCTTGTCCTTGAATCTCTCAGACTTGGATGAATTTCCAGAAGGCGGAGCTTTAGGACACTGACGGATGCAGTGTTCGGGATCCCCACAATAAAAACAAGAGCCGCGAACTTCCGGTTCCGGCGCTGAGATGCAGGACATGGAGTAAGAGGTCTCCGATAATCGCTCACCACAAAAGCGCACCCGCTTACATTTTAACGCCGGATAGAAGACCTAGAGGGGGGGGGAGAGGTCTATCGCATACCTGGATACTTCGGTTCATGGACCGATACCTCCTGAGAAGCGGGAGCCGAAAGATCACAAGTGGCACAGGTTACACGTAGGGAGAATATGCTCAGCAAGATGGCGGATTCCCGCTCTACTTCGCCAGTGGCTGACCCGGAAACAGAAGCGCTTTCCTCCACACAGCAAGGAGAAGCTCTGGGAGATTGAAGTGGCTAGACACCTGACATCAAGGAGACATCATCCAACAAATTGTCACAGTCTCTACATGAGCTTCATGAGGCGGTATTTCAACATGATTCCCGTTTGGATGAATTGGAGCGGAGGGTAGCCTCGATGGAAGATGTATCTGCCAAGTCTGAGAGGGATGCACAGGACTTATATAAGCAGAACATAATTCTGAGAGATCGTCTGGAAGACCTTGAAAATAGGTCCAGGCGGAACAATTTGAGGCTGCTGGGACTGCCGGAAAGCATTAAGCCACAGACTCTCATGGACATCTGCGAACCAGAGCTCCCATACACACTAGGCTTGGAAGGCAGGCATAAAGTAGAGAGAGCCCACAGAATTGGTCCTAACCCAGACTCCCAGGAGCGCAGAGGCCACAAAATACGGGAAGAAATCCCTAAGCCTCGCCAAATCATCATGAGATACCTGGATTATAGTGACAAAGAGGTGATCCTAAGAGCCTTCAGAGCGAGGAAGGTACCCCTGAAGATTAGAGGGAACACAGTCTTATTATTCGCCGATTATTCGGCGGCGGTTGCTCGACAGAGGAGGGACTTCAGCCGTGTTTGTACGGCTCTCTACAGACAACAGATCCGTTTCCAGTTGCAATATCCGGCGCGTCTGAGAGTGACCCTAAAATATGGCACTGTGCGATGTTATCGAGACCCATTGACAGCGGAAGAACTACTTTAACAGCTAGAGAGCAAGGAAAGAAGAGAATACCAGAATTCAAGATCTGTCATCTCTGGAAATTGTCCGGGACCGAATGGCAACATCTGGTGAGCCAGGATTGGAACGACGGCGAGCGGGAGCCCATACCGAGAGGCCAACGCTCACCAAGCGACAGGAGAGCTAATCTCAGGATAAGGTGACTGTCCTAGATGATCTTCTACTCCATGGGGACTTTGATATCCTTTGTTAGACAGGGCGGTTCTTTAGATAAGAATGACTAAATCCTGAAGTTTATTGTTCCTGTTATAGTGGGGCCAGTTTGATTCTTTGACCGTATCTCTCTGGGGGTGGGGGGGGGGGGGAGTGGATATACTGGGGAACTTTCCTTGTTGACCTTTATTGGGAATAATGTGGTGAGGGAAGTTTTGTAAACTTAGAAAAAAGGGAGTTAATATGGAAATTTTAGCTGGAAAAGGGGAGGGGGTTATATACTACTGTTAACAAAGGGGTTAAGGGGGAGGGAGTGTTACAATATTCGGGTAATCTCAGCCTGTCTTACCATTAGAAGTTAAGGGTACACATCTGGAGTCAGTTTACTATTAGGTGCATACAACGACATAATGAAAATAGTGTTGTGGAATATTAATCAATTAGAAAAAATGGCACAAAAAAAGAAAAACATATAAATATTAGGTAGACAGGCCCAGAGGGGCCAAACACAATTGCACGAGATAAACACCAAATGTCAAAAAAATGGAACGTTCTCACCCGGATGGTTGATGAGTGGGCCAATCTCTGTAGATGAAACCTGGATAATGCGGTCACAGGTACGGAGTCAGGTTCTCAGCGGGTGCTGGTGCTGGTTGTAGAACTGCGTGCAGTAAGGATAATACCGAAGGTATTGGATGGTAGGCAGGGTCAGGAAGCTTATTCCCTAATGTGTCCCTAGTGATGGGGGAGGGGCTATTGATACCCTACCTATCTATACGGAATGCTTGCTCCGCAAGGAGCGACCCCGTCCGGATACCTAGCCCTGGTGGGGCCGGTGTCCCTAATAAGCCCTAGCGATGTCCCGACGTGTCACGTTTCAGGTTTAAATAACTCATCAGGGGACGTGAAAAAAAGGGGGCTAGCAGGCACTATTGTGCCTGAGAGGCGAAAAAATGCTGTTAGCTAGGCCTGTGGCAGGGACCAGCCACAGCAGTGGGAGATTATAGCAGTGAAACAGAAAAATATACCTGTTTAAAACTGCAGAAAAGGTCCAGTGGGGCCTGTTTATAACTCCGGGTACAATGGCCAGGCCAGTGGGACTGGACCATCAAAAAATCCTACAGGTGGGACCGCAAATGCTGGGTGGCCAGTGGGCTGTCCAGACACATGTGCCAGAACGGCAGAGATGCGGTCACTGTGGGGCCCAAATCAAGGGTATGCAATGAGGGGCTGTCAGCACTGTTAGACTAGAGAAGTGCCGTTTAAATGGGGAGCCAGAACGCGCCCTTTCACAGGCACGCCCCCTCCGGATGTCACATGGGGACCGGGAGGGCTAGAACATGTGACCGCAAGTCCGTGTGCGCTGGAACGCAGCGTCGAGGGGGGCGTGTGCGCTCCACATGCCGCCACGTCGGACGCACCCCAGAGGAGAGGCGGAGTCCGGTGGAACGCACGTGGAGCGCAGACGCCAGCCGCAGGCGCCGCGAGCACACACAGAAGAGGAGGAGGGGAGGGTAAAACAACTGGGGGCGGGTCTGGCTTCCTAATGTGAGACCTGCGTGTCAGCGGTCTCAAAGACAAAGGGGAGAGAGATGCTCTCAGCTTCAGAGCTTATTGGGAGGAAAAACAAAGCAGGGAGGCCCATATGCGTTGCCAGGGAGCCGGCAGAGAGATCAGGAGGCCCACAGGGCAAGGAGTGGTGGTGACTAGATGAATAAATTACATTATAAAGAGTCAAAAAATCCATGAAGACAGAGGGGCTGCACAATAAGACCGATATGATGTCTTAAATTGTTCACAGAAAACAGCTAAAATTAAGCTGTTCATTGAGCCCCAGTGGTGTCATGGATTTCAGATAAAAAATCCAGCGGAGTTCACGCTGAAGAATTAGCCGGTCCCAATCGCCTCCGCGACGTGGCGGGAGGACCCGGTCAATGCCCATGAAAGTCACATGGGCAGTGCCGTTATGATGGGTACGGATGTGATTGGCTATAGGCGTGTCCTTGCTCTTTGAGATGTCGTTGAGGTGTTCACCCACCCGCCTGCGAAACTCTCGGATGGTCTTACCAACATACTCCTTGCCGCATTCGCAGGCTAGGCGGTAAATCACCCCCCGGGTCTTGCAATTAATAAAATGGTTGATAGTATAGACCTTGCCGGTGTTATTACTGCAGAAGGTCCTGCCTGTTTGCAGATGGCTGCATGCAATGCAACCACTGCATCTATAACAGCCTTTGATGTTTGACTGCAGCCAGGCAGTTCCTGCGGGTACGGATGGTATAAATTCACTTGAGACCAATCTGTCACGGAGGTTGCGGCCCCTGCGATATGTGATATTAGGGTAGGGTCCTAGGACCTCTCTGAGATCTGGATCCATCATGAGGACACCCCAGTTTTGGGACAGGATATTGCGAATTTCCGGTGCTGCACGGTTAAAGGTACTGATCAGGCGGATAGAATTGCCCGTCTGTTCCTGATGTGGTTTTGGAATTAGGAGGTCTGTACGATCTGCCTGGAGTGCTGCTCTGAAGGCCAATCGCAATATCCTATCAGGGTATCCTCTCTGAAGGAATCGCAGACGCAAATCCGCAGCCTGACGAATAAATTCCTTTTTGGAGGAACAATTTCTCCTAAGGCGGAGGTATTGGCCTTTTGGGATGCCTTTCTTAAGCGGGAGCGGGTGACTGCTTTCCCACCTAAGCAAGTTGTTGGTTGAGCTGGGCTTCCTATACACCGTCGTGGTCAACTCTCCCTCCGCTGTTTTGGAGATAAGGACGTCCAAGAATGGTAACTGAACAGAGTTGTTCTCGCTGGTGAAGCGAAGGCCTATATTGTTAATGTTCAGCGCTTTCACCAAGGAGCAGAAAGATGCTTCATCACTATTCCAGATAATGAAGATGTCGTCAATGTATCGCGCCCACAGTCTTTGCTTTCTGTGAACAATTTATGACATCATACCGGCCCTATTGTGCAGCCCCTCTGTCTTCATGGATTTTTTGACTCTTTAGGATGTAATTTTATTCATCTAGTCACCACTACTCCTTGTCCTGTGGGCCTCCTGATCTCTCTGCCGGCTCCTCTGGCAACGCATATGGGCCTCCCTGCTTTGTTTTTCCTCCCAATAAGCTCTGAAGCTGAGAGCATCTCTCTCCCCTTTGTCTTTGAGACCGCTGACACGCAGGTCTCACATTAGGAAGCCAGACCCGCCCCCAGTTGTTTTACCCTCCCCTCCTCCTCTTCTGTGTGTGCTCGCGGCGCCTGCGGCTGGCGTCTGCGCTCCACGTGCGTTCCACCGGACTCCGCCTCTCCTCTGGGGTGCGTCCGACGTGGCGGCATGTGGAGCGCACACGCCCCCCTCGACGCTGCGTTCCAGCGCACACGGACTTGCGGTCACATGTTCTAGCCCTCCCGGTCCCCATGTGACATCCGGAGGGGGCGTGCCTGTGAAAGGGCGCGTTCTGGCTCCCCATTTAAACGGCACTTCTCAAGTCTAACAGTGCTGACAGCCCCTATTGCATACCCTTGATTTGGGCCCCACAGTGACCGCATCTCTGCCGTTCTGGCACATGTGTCTGGACAGCCCACTGGCCACCCAGCATTTGCGGTCCCACCTGTAGGATATTTTTGATGGTCCAGTCCCACTGGCCTGGCCATTGTACCCGGAGTTATAACAGGCCCCACTGGACCTTTTCTGCAGTTTTAAACAGGTATTTTTTCTGTTTCACTGCTATAATCTCCCACTGCTGTGGCTGGTCCCTGCCACAGGCCTAGCTAACAGCATTTTTTCGCCTCTCAGGCACAAAGTGCCTGCTAGCCCCCTTTTTTTCACGTCCCCTGATGAGTTATTTAAACTGAAACGTGACACGTCGGGACATCGCTAGGGCTTATTAGGGACACCGGCCCCACCAGGGCTAGGTATCCGGACGGGGTCGCTCCTTGCGGAGCAAGTACTCCGTATAGGTAGGTAGGGTACAATAGCCCCTCCCCCATCATTAGGGACACATTAGGGATTAAGCTTCCTGACCCTGCCTACCATCCAATACCTTCGGTATTATCCTTACTGCACGCAGTTCTACAACCAGCACCAGCACCCGCTGAGAACCTGACTCCGTACCTGTGACCGCATTATCCAGGTTTCATCTACAGAGATCGGCCCACTCATCAACCATCCGGGTGAGAACGTTCCATTTTTTTTACATTTGGTGTTTATCTCGTGCAATTGTGTTTGGCCCCTCTGGGCCTGTCTACCTAATATTTATATGTTTTTCTTTTTTTGTGCCATTTTTTCTAATTGATCATCATTAAATGCTAAGTTTTAATCCCTTTGATCCCCTCAATGGATCAGGCTATATAACTCAATAATTTGGGATACTTGGTCAAGACTTCTAGCTTGACCCGTGCACATTTTTGTAGACTTTCTTTAATTCCAGAGCATGGCTGGTTTTCTGGCAACTGGCTTCAGTGCGGACAGTTGGCTGGTAGAGGCTCAGGAGGTTTTTTCGGACAAGGAATTTTCACAGAAAAAATACATCCCTTCCTTTAACGCTGCGTTTAAGGAACTCACGGATGTTTATAGAGACCAGATTCTCTCCTGGTGGGAGACGCAGAGCCTAGAGAGCTATCTCAAACACAATATCGTTCCTCGTGGACTTCGAATCTCGCTGCTGCCCGCGGCCAGATTCAGGAGCCCAGGCTTCCTCAGCAAGTGGGAGCAGGAAGCCACTAATAGCTCCCTGCGGCTGATGCGTCTCCTACTAGCTGAAGAGAAAAATAAACTTGAAACTCTAAATAAAAAACTTACTGTGAGCATAGAAGCTGCCCAGACCTTTGCACACGAGGCGGATTTTCCCACTAAGGAGAAACAACTCCAAAACTACCTCGACAAATACCAGTACCATCTTAAGGAACGGAAGCACCGCCAATTTGTGCGAGACCTGGCAGACTTCAAGGAGAACAGAATCTATTCCTCCATAGCTCAGAGAGGTGGGACTGGTACTGTACAGACTGACCTTTCTTCAACAGAAACTGATTACTCAGACACTGACAGTTTACCTAAGAGTAATAGACAATCTCCACGGGGAGGGAGTCGTAGGGGGCGTAGACGAGGAAGCTCACGTGGAAGGGATCATCGTTTTTTAGGGGGTACCCCCAATCAAGGACAATCCAACCTACCCCTCTCACAATACCCACTACGCAATCGGGTCCAACAACCTCCAAACCCCTAGGCCCTCAAGTTGTCAATCTGTCTTCCCGTCCACTCAGTACCATCGAGACGCAGGTCCTCCAATTGGGCCTCTCTTTTGTTCCCACCCCTAGTTTCGATAGATTTGACACCATTAAGGACCTCAATTTATTCGTTCGGAAATTACGTTGGCATAAATTTTTCAAATTACAAGAGAGGAGACAGTGTCGTGAACTGGGCATCCCGGTTGAAATTCTATCAGACGTACGCTTGCTCTTTGACCTTGATAAGGGGCCACCACAACACGACGGACTAGGTCCATTCACTGACCTTAAAATGAAAAATAACAAAATGCCTCCAGTATCCGCTGATCCATCGTGTATTGATGTATTCTTGGACCTGGTCTCACACCAGGTCGAAGAAATCAGGCCTTCATATTGCTCTAATATTGACCGGGCCCAGGCCGCCGTGATTTCCGATCTTGAGAGTGATCGGTCCATTGTAATCAAACCGTCTGATAAAGGGGGCAACACGGTGGTCATGGACCAAGGTCAGTATAGAGCAATGTGTGAGTCCCTACTGAACGATCCTTCTACCTATGAGGTACTACCACGTGATCCATCCAACGAATTCAGATCTGAACTCAGATCCATTCTTGAAGAGGCCAAGTTGGCAAATCTCATCTCAGAGGAAGAATTTAAGTTTTTATTTCCCCCGTGTCCCCGCATGGCAACATTCTATTGCCTCCCTAAACTGCATAAGGGGGTCAATCCACTCAGGGGACGACCCATAGTCTCTGGGGTGGATAACCTATGCCAAAATGCAGGGATTTACGTAGATAAAATTCTGGCTCCATTTGTGACTACACTACCATCTTACACTCGTGACACGACAGACCTTCTGAAACGGTTGGAGGGTATTTACACAGAGGCAAATAGCCTATTGGCCAGTATAGATGTGGAGGCACTTTACTCTAGCATTCCACATCCACTTGGCCTCAAGGCCGTCGAACATTTTTTGAGTAGTCGAGGTCGTCAGTATCGCGCCCACAGTCTGTTCATCCTCCGTCTGTTGGAGTTCACGCTTACTCATAACGTGTTCTCCTTCAGCGGCAGGATCTACCACCAGCTCAGGGGCACCGCGATGGGGAGCCCCTGTGCCCCATCGTATGCTAATCTGTTCCTGGGCTGGTGGGAAGAAACCCTGGTGTTCATGGACACCGGATCCGCACTTCTGGATTCTGTGGGACTGTGGGCGCGATACATTGACGACATCTTCATTATCTGGAATAGTGATGAAGCATCCTTCTGCTCCTTGGTGAAAGCGCTGAACATTAACAATATAGGCCTTCGCTTCACCAGCGAGAACAACTCTGTTCAGTTACCATTCTTGGACGTCCTTATCTCCAAAACAGCGGAGGGAGAGTTGACCACGACGGTGTATAGGAAGCCCAGCTCAACCAACAACTTGCTTAGGTGGGAAAGCAGTCACCCGCTCCCGCTTAAGAAAGGCATCCCAAAAGGCCAATACCTCCGCCTTAGGAGAAATTGTTCCTCCAAAAAGGAATTTATTCGTCAGGCTGCGGATTTGCGTCTGCGATTCCTTCAGAGAGGATACCCTGATAGGATATTGCGATTGGCCTTCAGAGCAGCACTCCAGGCAGATCGTACAGACCTCCTAATTCCAAAACCACATCAGGAACAGACGGGCAATTCTATCCGCCTGATCAGTACCTTTAACCGTGCAGCACCGGAAATTCGCAATATCCTGTCCCAAAACTGGGGTGTCCTCATGATGGATCCAGATCTCAGAGAGGTCCTAGGACCCTACCCTAATATCACATATCGCAGGGGCCGCAACCTCCGTGACAGATTGGTCTCAAGTGAATTTATACCATCCGTACCCGCAGGAACTGCCTGGCTGCAGTCAAACATCAAAGGCTGTTATAGATGCAGTGGTTGCATTGCATGCAGCCATCTGCAAACAGGCAGGACCTTCTACAGTAATAACACCGGCAAGGTCTATACTATCAACCATTTTATTAATTGCAAGACCCGGGGGGTGATTTACCGCCTAGCCTGCGAATGCGGCAAGGAGTATGTTGGTAAGACCATCCGAGAGTTTCGCAGGCGGGTGGGTGAACACCTCAACGACATCTCAAAGAGCAAGGACACGCCTATAGCCAATCACATCCGTACCCATCATAACGGCACTGCCCATGTGACTTTCATGGGCATTGACCGGGTCCTCCCGCCACGTCGCGGAGGCGATTGGGACCGGCTAATTCTTCAGCGTGAACTCCGCTGGATTTTTTACCTGAAATCCATGACACCACTGGGGCTCAATGAACAGCTTAATTTTAGCTGCTTTCTGTGAACAATTTATGACATCATACCGGCCCTATTGTGCAGCCCCTCTGTCTTCATGGATTTTTTGACTCTTTAGGATGTAATTTTATTCACCTAGTCACCACTACTCTTTGTCCTGTGGGCCTCCTGATCTCACTGCCGGCTTTCTGGCAACGCATATGGGCCTCCCTGCTTTGTTTTTCCTCCCAATAAAGCTCTGAAGCTGAGAGCATCTCTCTCCCCTTTTGTCTATGAGACCGCTGACACGCAGGTCTCACACTAGGAAGCCAGACCCGCCCCCAGCTGTTTTACCCTCCCCTCCTCCTCCTCTGTGTGTGCTCGCGGCGCCTGCGGCTGGCGTCTGCGCTCCACGTGCGTTCCACCGGACTCCGCCTCTCCTTCTGGGGTGTGTCGGACGTGGCGGCATGTGGAGCGCACACGCCCCCCTCGGCGCTGCGTTCCAGCGCACGCGGACTTGCGGTCACATGTTCTAGCCCTCCCGGTCCTCATGTGACATCCGGAGGGGGCGTGCCTGTGAAAGGGCGCGTTCTGGCTCCCCATTTAAACGGCACTTCTCTAGTCTAACAGTGCTGACAGCCCCTCATTGCATACCCTTGATTTGGGCCCCACAGTGACCGCTCTCTGCCGTTCTGGCACATATGTCTGGACAGCCCACTGGCCACCCAGCATTTGCGGTCCCATCTGTAGGATATTTTTGATGGTCCAGTCCCACTGGCCTGGCTATTGCACCCGGAGTTATAACAGGCCCCACTGGACCTTTTCTGCAGTTTTAAACAGGTATATTTTCTGTTTCACTGCTCTAATCTCCCACTGCTGTGGCTGGTCCCTGCCACAGGCCTAGCTAACAGCATTTTTTTCGCCTCTCAGGCACAATAGTGCCTGCCAGCCCCCCTTTTTTTCACGTCCCCTGATGAGTTATTTAAACCGAAACGTGACACGTCGGGACTTCGCTAGGGCTTATTAGGGACACCGGCCCCACCAGGGCTAGGTATCCGGACGGGGTCGCTCCTTGCGGAGCAAGCATTCCGTATAGATAGGTAGGGTTCAATAGCCCCTCCCCCATCACTAGGGACACATTAGGGAACAAGCTTCCTGACCCTGCCTACCATCCAATACCTTCGGTATTATCCTTACTGCACGCAGTTCTACAACCAGCACCAGCACCCGCTGAGAACCTGACTCCGTACCTGTGACCGCATTATCCAGGTTTCATCTACAGAGATCGGCCCACTCATCAACCATCCGGGTGAGAACGTTCCATTTTTTTGACATTTGGTGTTTATCTCGTGCAATTGTGTTTGGCCCCTCTGGGCCTGTCTACCTAATATTTATATGTTTTTCTTTTTTTGTGCCATTTTTTCTAATTGATCATCATTAAATGCTAAGTTTTAATCCCTTTGATCCCCTCAATGGATCAGGCTATATAACTCAATAATTTGGGATACTTGGTCAAGACTTCTAGCTTGACCCGTGCACATTTTTGTGGAATATTAAGTGTTTGCGATCACCACAGAAGCGGTGGATGGTGCTTCGGCATCTCAAAAAACGAAATCCTGATCTAGTACTACTACAAGAAACTCACTTAGGGACAGAGAATTTCAGTCGCATGGAAAAAATGTGGGTGGCGCAGGCACTAGGCTCTCCTGCGATCAGGAGAAAAGCGGGAGTCCTGATTCTAATTAACAAACAGCTTAACTGTCAAGTTATAAGGTCCCAGGCAGACACGCAAGGAAGATGGGTTAATGTAGTACTTTAAGTCCAAGGGTCCCAGTACAGTATATATAGCATTTATGGTCCTAATTCCAGCAATGCTCAATTCTTCAGGGAACTAGAAAAAGAGCTGCTACAAAACCAATGTGTAACGGTCACGTACACACACACACAGTGACCACTGCGCTCTACCCTCACCCCTGGCCCTGCCTACTTGCCTCACGAATCCTGATGACAGGGGACAACTTGACGGCAATCCCTAACTTAGGATACGTGCGGGAAGGACACACAAGACAAATAACGGATAGTGAACGGACCGGGTCCAAACCAAGAGGACAACGCAGTACAGAGGGATAAGCAAAGAAAGGTCAGGAGAATCCGGGGTCATAAATACCAGGAGAGTCGAGAAGTACCAAAGGAGTCCACAAAGAATAGTCAGATGGAAGCCGAGGTCAATATACCAGGAAGGATGCGCAGTACAGGAGGAGCAGGCAAAGGATCGTCAGGGAACAGGATTAGGTAAGTACACAGGTATCCAACAACTGCCAGGAACCTAAATTAACAGGCAACCTGTGGCCAGCAGGCTGCCTGTATTTAATGTGGGGAGTGAGGGTCATGTGATCAGCTCAGCGCTCAAGGCAGACCTAGAAGCAGGGAGCCTCCCAGCTAGCAAAGCCGCCCTGGGAACGAGGTCAAACACAGATCCTCGCTCCCGAAGCTAAGTAGCAGGTCTGCGGCTGATGGGAGATCGAGTGCGCCTTCGGCACCCCGTTACACAATGCCCCAACAAGATAGTAGGGGGAGATTTTAATTTAGTAACAAATGATCTGGAGGATAGGAAACATAATGTGCATAGGGCTGATGGGAGTAGGTCGCAAGATAAAGTCCTGGAACCAATGATGCTAGGGGCGGGGTTGATAGATCCTTGGTGCCAACTTCATCCGGACGAGAGAAGTTTCACCTTTTACTCCCATGCGATGGATTTGTGGTCCCGTATAGATTATATTCTGGTGCACCAATCTCTGCAGGGGAAAGTTGAGTCAGCTGACATTGGTGATATGGTTATTTCTGATCACGCACCTGTGGAACTGATCCTGAGGGATTCTTATCCTCGGGATCCGGATTACATTTGGAGATTTCCCTCACATTTGACCTCTAATGAGGACTTTGGGAGCAAATTAATAGGATGGTGGGAAGAATACCAGGACACCAATAATGCTCATATAGATGATCCGGAATTGTTCTGGAATGCATCTAAGGCGGTAATAAGAGGGAAGATTATGAATCACGTTTTCGGGTTGAAGAAAAAAAATGCAATACAGTTAGACAGGGCTAGTAACAAAGTCAGACAAACATACACCACCTTTGTTGACAATCCTACTGGGGAAAATAAGAGGAAATGGAACCGAAGCGCGCCAGTAATTTGACAAATACATAAGGGACAGGGAATCTCTAAAATTCACCTCATTTGAAGCCACCCTGCATAAATTTGGAAATAAGGCCAGACGTCTACTTGCTAACTTGGCTAAAGGACGAAGACAACCCCAGTTCATCCCCAGTCTTAAAAATGCGAGAAATGAAGTGGTCAATGACCCAGCCGGTATTAACAGCATAGTTGAGGAATACTATAGGGCGCTATATAAAGATGAGACTCAAAACAATCTCACTGACACCCTCCTTAAACAAGTTAGGCTACTGACAATTAGCCAGGATCAGATCGCGTTTTTAAATGCAGATATTATGGTCGAGGAGCTTCAATCGGTAATCAAACATCTAGGGAACTCTAAAGCCCCAGGACCTGATGGCCTCATGGGGGAATATTATAAAGCCCTAGTGGCACAAGTCTCACCAACCCTAGTGCGTTTATTCAATGAGGTACTAAAAGGAAATGCACATCCTGATAAGGAGAATGTTTCCTATATTAAATTGCTGCCCAAAGCAGGGAAGGATCCCCAGTTACCGGGTTCGTATAGACCCATCTCCCTTATTAATGTTGACACTAAGTTACTTTCTAAGCTGATGGCAGACCGTCCAGCGACATTGCTGCCTGCCCTTATTTCACCTGAACAGGTGGGATTCGTCCAAGGACGTTCGGCCGTAACAAACATTAGAACAGTAATGGCAGTCCTAGATAAGGTGACTCGAGATCCGAAAGTAGGAGAAACCCCAGCCATGCTCACGTTAGACACAGAGAAAGCATTTGATAATGTTAGGTGGGCATGGCTGGGAGCGGTCCTTGATAAGATGGGTTTTAGTGGGCCCTTTAGGATGTTCTTATCCAGGTTGTATAGTAACCCTAGTGCGAGAG